>NC_134834.1:100614285-100801880 GCF_004210375.1 Tachypleus tridentatus
ATTGGTTATATACTTCATGAACATTCTTGTCATCTAATCATTGGTTATATACTTCATGAATATTCTTGTCATCTCATCATTGGTTATATACTTCATGAACATTCTTGTCATCTAATCATTAGTTATATACTTCATGAACATTCTTGTCATCTAATCATTAGTTATATACTTCATGAACATTCTTGTCGTATAATCATTGGTTATATACTTCATGAACATTCTTGTCATATAATCATTGGTTATATACTTCATGAACATTCTTGTCATATAATCATTGGTTATATACTTCATGAACATTCTTGTCATGTCATCATTGGTTATATACTTCACGAACATTCTTGTCATCTAATCATTGGTTATATACTTCATGAACATTCTTGTCATATAATCATTGGTTATATACTTCATGAACATTCTTATCATATAATCATTAGTTATATACTTCATGAACATTGTTGTCATCTAATCATTAGTTATATACTTCATGAACATTCTTGTCATATAATCATTGGTTGTATACTTCATGAACATTCTTGTCATCTAATCATTAGTTATATACTTCATGAACATTCTTGTCATCTAATCAGTGGTTATATACTTCATGAACATTCTTGTCATATAATCATTGGTTATATACTTCATGAACATTCTTGTCATCTAATCATTAGTTATATACTTCATGAACATTGTTGTCATCTAATCATTAGTTATATACTTCATGAACATTCTTGTAATATAATCATTGGTTATATACTTCATCAACATTCTTGTCATCTAATCATTGGTTATATACTTCATCAACATTCTTGTCATCTAATCATTGGTTATATACTTCATCAACATTCTTGTCATCAAGTCATTAGATATATAGTTTCTCAGTATTTTTGTCATCTAATCAGTGGTTATATACTTCATGGTCATCTAATCGGTGGTTATGTACTTTATGAGCATTCTTGTCATCTAGTCAGTGGTTATATAATGTTAATTTGTCACATATATGTATATTCCTATGTGTTTTATTGACCAACTTTATGTATCTATTCCAGGATATAGTAAGAACTATATCAGCCATTATTATGTAGTTTTTTTTTAATTTCATTATTGTAGGACAATTTTCCAACTTTGACCTTTCAGTTCCTATGTTGATGTGTTGTTTGTGACTTTGCCGTGGTAAATAAAATTAAAAATGGTAGTCTTATTACAACTGATTACTTAAAAATGATACTTAATATAGTTATCTATTAGTGGGATATAGACAGATAATAATGCAATTTAATCATTTTTTGAAATATATTGAAACTGGTGATACTGTGCAAAACATGAAATAGTACATAATGCTACACCATGCACGCTGTACACGCCATGACTGCTTGTATATCATGCACATTGTACACATATGGATTATGTTTACACCATGCACAATGTACACATCTAGACTCTGTGCTTACATCATGCACAATGTACACATCTGGACTTTATGTTTACGCCATGCACATTGTTCACGTCTGGACTCTATTCTTACACTGTACATGTCTGATCTGTACACTATTGCTTTTTGGTTTCCGTGAACTACACTGCAAACATAGGTTCTATTTTGAAGTTGTTGCTGGAACTAAAGATGGAAAATATTTCTCTGTAAGGGATACAGGCTTTTTCTATTGCTGGTCAGTCATGCGATTTTCTTCATTTCTGTGATGGAGTTTACCTTTAGGATTTTAATAGTAACTACTTCACTAGTTGTGGTTGAAAAGCTTGCAATAGTTTTTAATCAGTTTATGTCATCAGCTACAGAGAATATTGATTTAATGTAACAAAAGTTTCAAAACCATTTCACTACCTCTTGAAGACAAGAAATTGTACAGAGCATTGTTTCTGACATATCTACAGCTCTCATGATAATAGTCAAATATACTCTGTCAAAACACTCCAGGAAGTTACACGAGAATCGAGTATACTCAATAAGAGCACTTGAAGAGATAAGTAGTCAGTTGTAGATAAATATGTTTGTTTTAATGCTAATTTATTTTATTACATTCCACTTGTGTACCATATTGAGAAGGTGTTTAATTTTTTTCCCCAGTTTAAATAATTGTTTATGAATAATATGTGTTAGATTACAGCCATTTTTAAAACTGTTGTTAATTCTTATGAAGTTCTAATCATTTTTGAAATGTTAACTTCATGTTTTTAGTGAAACTAGTGTTCAGGATTTAAATCTCTACATTTATTTTCTGCTAGTTCATCGAGCATTAGCAATAGTTCCAAACATTACTGTGGCTATGAAGAAAGTTGAAGATAAAATAAAGTCGTTAGTAGACTTGGTAAAGATGTAGCAGACAAGATTGCTGAGCTGAGACGGAAAGTGGAGCTAGCTCGAGATCAAGCCAACAGGGTGAGACTTCTTTCATGTGAACATTGGTTGATAAAATACATGAAAAATATTTTACTGAATTAATTTAAAGTCCCAGCACTTGATATGTGATTGCCTCTCGCTTTCTAGCTGTCAACTTCTACCAATAACTTTCATATTTTGATTTGTTTTCATATATATTCATGGAATTATAACTGCCTGTGAAAATGTTGTTTCAGAATTATTTTCTGTTAACTGTGTAACTTTGTGTTTGACTACAAAACAGACAGTTCTCTTGACTATGGGTAGTGATAAATTGTCTAGTTAGTTTAACATGCTTGATCATTTCTCTTGACCATGGGTAGTGATAACTTGTCTGGTTAGCCAACATGATCAGTTTTTTGACCATGTCTAGTGATAACTCATCTAGTTATAAACATAGTTGATCTGTTCTCTTGACCATGTATGGTGATAACCCATCTAGTTAGTCAACATGGTTAATCAGTTCTTTTGACCATGTGTAGTGATAACTCATCTAGTTAGTCAACATAGTTGATCTGTTCTCTTGACCACGTATGGTGATAACCCATCTAGTTAATCAATATTGTTAGTCAATTCTATTGACCACATGTAATGATAACTTATCTAGTTAGTCAACATGGTTGATCAGTTCTCTTGACCATGTGTAGTGATAACTCATCTAGTTAGTCAATATGGTTGATCAGTTCTCTTGACCATGTGTAGTGATAACTCATCTAGTTAGTCAATATGGTTGATCAGTTCTCTTGACCACGTGTAGCGATAACTTGTCTAGTTAGTCAATATAGTTGATCTGTTCTCTTGACCACATATGGTGATAACCCATCTAGTTAATCAATATGGTTAGTCAATTCTATTGACCACATGTAATGATAACTTATCTAGTTAGTCAACATGGTTAATCAGTTCTCTTGACCACGTCTAATGAAAACTCATCAAGTTATCAACATGGTAGATCAGTTCTCTTTATTATGCTAGGCTTCTCAGTTATTTGTGTCTTTTGAAAATACAATAGAGTTTTCATCCAAAATATGTCGATGAAGTTCATGATATTAAAACAGCCTATAAACATAATCTTTAAAAAGATATACTAATATTGATAAGTTATGTTAATTACAAAATACATTTTCTGTGAGTCTTAACAATCAATCTTTGTTTACCATAAAACAATATATGAATACATGACATTTTGTTTTGTAGATTAAAGTAGGTGTCAAGTTCTCTGGTAACACTACCTTACAACTGAGGAATCCAACAGACATGAAACGCGATGCTGCCACCTATACCTACATGTCTTTGTATTTCCGTACTGAAGAGAAGAATGGACTACTGGCATATGTTGGGAATGAAATTGGAACTAATAAGTATCTGAAAAACGTAAATACGGTAAGTAAAAATAGCTATGATTTTTATATTCATGATGCCAGAACAAAGAGTGAGAAACAAACAGCTATCCAGGTATCTCAAACATGAAAATACGGTAAGTAAAAGCTTTGTTTTTTATATTCAAGATTCCAGAACAAAGAGTAAGAAACAAACAGTTATCCAGGTATCTGAAACATGAAAGTACAGTAAGTAAAAATAGCTATGGGTTTTATATTCAAATTGCCAAAATAAGGGTTGGTATACAGATTGTTATATTTGTATCTGAAAAAGTAAATACAGTAAGTAACAATAATTGTAATTTTTGTACCGAAGATGCCAAATGGTAAACATTTTTCACAACATGATTATGAAATTTCAACTTTGCATGTTTGTTAGAAGACATCAAAGCTAAAGTTACACAGCCATTTCAAATACTGTATAAATAAGTAAACATGCTAATTGTTGGATTATTATAATGAATTACAGAAAACAAAATTTTCTTACAGGATGATTATATGGCTTTGGAGATTGTTGATGGCAAAGTTGTTTTGACTATGGATTTAGGATCAGGCTTGGACAGCACGTTTAGCACTACAAATGTTAATGATGGACAGTGGCATCGAGCCAAAGTTGAGAGGTAGGTTTAACATTGACTACAAGTTTGAGGGCATGTAGTCATCAGTGTATCTAAGTCATAGGCAGTCAGGAAAACATTAAATAAATTAATTCTCTGTATTATTAAAATACAAAGCTTTGAAAATATCCGTGTACAGACATGCTTTAAATATAGTTGATTTAAAAAAAAAAAAAGACAAGGTGTCTGGTGGGAAGTTATATTTACATGTTTTAGACGAAATAAACTTCAGGGAAAAAGGAATTTCAATCATGTAATATTGTGGCCCAAAATCTGATGTTCATGTACACTAATCAAAGTGTTTTTTTTACTGTTGGTACCAGTAGAATGTAAACTATGTTGTCTCGCAGAGAGTTTAACAGATAAAAATTAAAGTAAAGCACAATAAATTTGAATTGACTAGTATGACAGGAGATTTGGAAAATTATAGAATATCAAAAACATTGGTTAAACAGAAAATTAGAACATGGAAAGGGATGTATGAGGAAATGTTGGCTGAAAATATAATAATTAACAGTAAGGATTTTTTATCAGTATATTAAACAAATTGTTATAATGTGGGTGGGAAACATGAGGAATGATAAGGAAAGGCTGATGATTATGAGATGGCTGGGTTATTAAATTATGTTTTTTCTTTAATTTTTAATAATGAATATTTAAGCAGTAATTCACATTTTGAACAACTGGTAGATGGAAACAAGGTTGAATAGCATGACTGCATTAATTCTGAGCTGGTAAAGAAAACAAACGTGGGAAGTTTGATAAGGTTCTTGGTTGAGATAATATTTAGATATTATTTCTCCAAAGGTTTTGAAGGTGGTTAAGGATAGGATAAGTGAGACTTTTGATACTTGAATAGTGATAGAACATTTGAAGTTGACCACTCCAAACAATGATCTATGAATGAAAGATTTAACTGACCATTTTTAGAATTAAGAGACAATAGTTGGTATTGTGAAGAAATGATAGAGGTATAATGTAGATATGTTGTTGGAATTGCTAACCAAACAGTACTTAACTAAATATGTGGTTAAGTTAAAAATAAATTTGATGATAGAGTTCTCAGTGTTTTAGGTTCAGTAATAGAACTATATTTATTGATAGGTGAAGTTGAATATAATTGTTTAGGAAGTTGTCTAACTGCTTATTTTTCTGGGAGTTTCATAGTAGGTATTGAAAGGTAGATATGGAAAAGTTTGGTGGACTAGTTTGATGGTAGGTTTTAAATATTAGATACTTTACTGTGTGCTGAATACAGAGAAAATATCTCCTACAAATAAGCTTTCTCACATATAAACCTCTTCCCTCTGTTATATACCTGGTTAAAACACCTATAGGATTATTGGATTTACACCACATACAAGTACAAACTGATAACCAAAAACACAGTCATTTTATTGTATGCACATTAAAAGCAATTAGAAAATCTCAAGTTTTTGAACACTCACATATAACAGTTATTACCAAGGCCAAGATATATTTCTGTTTATTTTAGGTTTATAAGATGGAATCAGGAGAAACTCAGTCTACGGTCAATGAAACTATAATATTTTGGTAATAGCTGAATTCTATTGGTGGTTTATTTACTGTGTCATTTTTTATTAATAAATTGTTCAGCAGTGGCATCTTTATAATCCAGATTCACAGTCACATAGATGTGTTCCTAAAAATGTTTATACATGTCTGGTTTTAACATTGTATTTATCATCACACTGAGTAAATATCATTTTATGTATTAATTTTAACATAAAAAAGTCATCCAATCCATTGTTTCTAGTTGTATGTGATTCTATAACTCTTAAGAAGGACATGAACTAAAATGTGAGGTTTGAATGAAGTGAGTATGATTAGTTCAGTTCTCAAAGTGTACAAACTGATACTTAATGTTTAATTAATTAGTCTTAGTGTAAAAACTGATACTTTATGTTTAATTAATTAGTCTTAGTGTAAAAACTGATACTTTATGTTTAATTAATTAGTCTTAGTGTAAAAACTGATACTTTATGTGTAATTAATTAGTCTTAGTGTAAAAACTGATACTTTGTTTAATTAATTAGTCTTAGTGTAAAAACTGATACTTTATGTGTAATTAATTAGTCTTAGTGTAAAAACTAATACTTTATGTGTAATTAATTAGTCTTAGTGTAAAAACTAATACTTTATGTGTAATTAATTAGTCTTAGTGTAAAAACTGATACTTTCTGTTTAATTAATTAGTCTTAGTGTACAAACTGATACTTTATGTTTAATCAATTAGTCTTAGTGTACAAACTGATACTTTATGTTTAATTAATTAGTCTTAGTGTAAAAACTGATACTTTATGTTTAATTAATTAGTCTTGATGTTCAACAGTCCAAATAACTGAGTGAAATTTGTTCTTTGACTGAAAGATATAAAGACTAATAATTAAACTAATATGAAAAATAAGGAAACAGTTTTGCTCATAAAAATGTATTTTGTCATTTGTAATTAATAATTTCAGAGCTAAAAAGTTTAATTCTAATGTGTGTGTTTTTAAATTTAAAATACTCATAGGAAAATATTATAATAAACTACACTATTTAGATAGCATGCCTAATTTAGTGAAAGTTAGTAAGAGAATTTGTTCAAAATCAATTTAAACCTTGAATTACTGATGGGATATAGACCCCAATGGCTTTGAAATACATTTTTACAAACTATTTTAGCTTTTAGTCCATGGCTTTGTTGGTTAAAATGTCTCTAATAATTCAAAAAAATTTTAAACAAAAATATCATTGATATTACACTTGTATTTATTCCACCTAACTAATTACTGCTGGGGTCTGTATGAACCCTCAAACCTTTGTGGAAAATGTGATTCAACACGGTCATGGTACAATATGTGAACTTTAATGTTAATGAATAGTGTTGAGAGTTAGAAAACGATTTTGAAATCACTTTATTTTAGCATTGCTCACACACAAAAATACGTATTATTTACTTAGAACGGGCAAGATAGGAACTCTTACTGTCCAAACAGATGCAGGGGAGGAAGGTATTAAAAATGATGTGTCAGAAATACATATTCCAGGGACTTTCAGCGTCTTTAACCTGAATGAGAATGCATCAAAGTTATTTGTTGGAGGTATACCAGAATCTGCTAAGGTAAGGTTTCAATATATATTCACATAAGAAACATTGGTTGCTAAATTGTACAAGAATCGCGTCAATGTCATGTATTGGAGGCTCTTGCAGTTTTACAGTAGTAAATTATGTCTTGTTTTTCTTGTCTTAGATATATCTGTTTTCTTACATTGTAGGTTTTACATTTTTTGTTTATATTTTATATGTTTGGTGAAACCTTTGTTGTTTTAGTGATGAAAGTTTGGTATTCAAAAATCATTAAACATTTTAAACCACTAAAGTTGTTAGTAGACAAGACCTAGATAAGCTGTATTCATGGATACTGTATTTTTATACATAAAAAGAAATAATTTTAAACTGTTAAAAAAATCTTTAACAAATTAGTATAAGGCTTATGGTGGTATAATATCACACTTCACCAACAGGAAGCACTGCAGTTTAAAATATATTTTTATGTGTTTTAGATTCAAAAAGATGTTCAGACCAGGACATTTACTGGATGTATTGAAGAGGTTGATTTTGGAGAGACACCTGTAGGTCTCTGGAATTTTGTAAAAGCCCAAAATAACTTTGAAGGTTGTGTGGGGAGAGACAAACTTGTTACACTTGTTACCTCCAATGGGCTGAGATTTGATGGTAGAGGCTATGCTATCATGCCTGGAGAACGGCACAATTTTGCTCGAGAAATAATAGTAATATTAGAGTTTAAAACTTATGCTGAAGAAGGATTACTCTTTCTTGTGGAAAATGGAGTGAGTACTTGTCAGTTATGCTGTTTAAACATTAAACAGAATGTATGAAACTGGTTAAAATGAAGTAACCACTTGTCAGTTATGTTGTTTAAACATTAAACAGAATGTATGAAACTGGTTAAAATGGAGTGAGTACTTGTCAGTTATTTGTTTAAACATTAAACAGAATGTATGAAACTGGTTAAAATGAAGTAAGTGCTTGTCAGTTATGTTGTTTAAACATTAAACAGAATGTATGAAACTGCTTAAAATGAAGTAAGCATTTGTCAATTATTATATTTAAACATCAAACAGAATGTATGGAACTAGTTAAAATGTAGTAAGTACTCATCAGTTATTTTGTTTAAACATGTAACAGAGTGTATGAAACAGGTTAAAATGAAGCAAGTACTTGTTAGTTATTTTGTTTAAACATGTAACAGAATGTATGGAACTGGTTAAAATGTAGTAAGTACTCATCAGTTATTTTGTTTAAACATGTAACAGAGTGTATGAAACAGGTTAAAATGAAGCAAGTACTTGTTAGTTATTTTGTTTAAACATCAAACAGAATGTATGGAACTAGTTAAAATGTAGTAAGTACTCATCAGTTATTTTGTTTAAACATGTAACAGAATGTATGAAACTGGTTAAAATGAAGTAAGTACTCATCAGTTATTTTGTTTAAACATCTAACAGAGTGTATGAAACAGGTTAAAATGAAGCAAGTACTTGTCAGTTATTTTGTTTAAACATTAAACAGAATGTATGGAACTGGTTAAAGTGAAGTAAGTACTCATCAGTTATTTTGTTTAAACATCAAACAGAATGTATGGAACTGGTTAAAATGAAGTAAGTACTCATCAGTTATTTTGTTTAAACATCAAACAGAATGTATGGAACTGGTTAAAATGAAGTAAGTACTCATCAGTTATTTTGTTTAAACATCAAACAGAATGTATGGAACTGGTTAAAATGAAGTAAGTACTCATCAGTTATTTTGTTTAAACATCAAACAGAATATATGGAACTGGTTAAAATGAAGTAAGTACTCATCAGTTATTTTGTTTAAACATTAAACAGAATGTATGAAACTGGTTAAAATGAAGTAAGTACTTGTCAGTTATTTTGTTTAAACATGTAACAGAATGTATGGAACTGGTTAAAATGAAGTAAGTACTCATCAGTTATTTTGTTTAAACATTAAACAGAATGTATGGAACTGGTTAAAATGAAGTAAGTACTCATCAGTTATTTTGTTTAAACATTAAACAGAATGTATGGAACTGGTTAAAATGAAGTAAGTACTCATCAGTTATTTTGCTTAAACATTAAACAGAATGTATGGAACTGGTTAAAATGAAGTAAGTACTCATCAGTTATTTTGCTTAAACATCAAACAGAATGTATGGAACTGGTTAAAATGAAGTAAGTACTCATCAGTTATTTTGTTTAAACATCAAACAGAATGTATGGAACTGGTTAAAATGAAGTAAGTACTCATCAGTTATTTTGTTTAAACATCAAACAGAATATATGGAACTGGTTAAAATGAAGTAAGTACTCATCAGTTATTTTGTTTAAACATTAAACAGAATGTATGAAACTGGTTAAAATGAAGTAAGTACTTGTCAGTTATTTTGTTTAAACATGTAACAGAATGTATGAAACTGGTTAAAATGAAGTAAGTACTTGTCAGTTATTTTGTTTAAACATTAAACAGAATGTATGGAACTGGTTAAAATGAAGTAAGTACTCATCAGTTATTTTGTTTAAACATTAAACAGAATGTATGGAACTGGTTAAAATGAAGTAAGTACTCATCAGTTATTTTGTTTAAACATTAAACAGAATGTATGGAACTGGTTAAAATGAAGTAAGTACTCATCAGTTATTTTGTTTAAACATCTAACAGAGTGTATGAAACTGGTTAAAATGAAGTAAGTGCTTGTCAGTTATTTTGTTTAAACATTAAACAGAACGTGTGAAACTGGTTAAAGTGGAGGGAGTTCTTGCCAGTTATGTTTTTTAAAAATTAAACAGAATGTATAAAACTGATCAAAATTTAACTTTTTAAACATATGTAAATCAGCATTTTATGAATTTGTTGCCCTGAGCAAAGCACAATTTCTTAGTTATTAAATGAGACCTTTTTCTGTTTCTCCCCATTTAAAAAACCACTTTATGTTTATTTTTTTTGTTTTATGTGGTATATTTTCCTTTATCTACTTTCATTTGTTTTTATGTATTTAATATTAATTTGATAAAATTTTCACAGGCTCAAATTAGGTGTGTTTTTTTTACTAACATTCTTCTTGAATCGAAATTCAAAGCTAATAATGATTAAATAAATATTTCCGAAACCTTTTTTGAGTTTGGTAGTTTTAGGCAGATCATTTTCCAGTCATTAGACGTTTTATTTTTTATAACAACTTTAACACTGGTGATGACTGAATACGAGGGACAGAGTTAAATACAGAATGAGTTTTGTGTTTGTGTAGATAACATGATTTTCTTTTTGAAAGCAAAATTCATCAAATAATCTTTTTGAAGTTATAAGAATACAGTTTTTCAAGCTTTTAAATTACATTTAATTTTTATATCTATTAAAGAAGTAATAAATTTTATGTTTCTGTATGTGTGTATTAGGTCTAAAATTGTATGTGTGAACAAATCATAAAACATTATATTTTTTTAACTGCTCTGTTTCAGAATAACTTTTTTGCTCTGGAGCTGCAAGAAGGACGTCTGTACTCCAAGCTTAAGCTGGACGGAGACCTAGTGGTACTTAGGTCACCAAACACTTACAACAATGGAAGCTGGCATAGAGTAGAAGCAAAGAGAGTTGGCAAAGACACACTACTCTCTGTAAGCACCTGGAAACATTCAAATAAAATAAGCTTTAGAAACTGCATTAGATTTTTCAAAAGAGACATCCCACAAAGATGCTGTTTATAAAAGTAGATATATGGGAGTTATTTCAAACAAGTACATTGTATGTGTAGTCTCTAAAAGTAAAATACTTTAAACAGGTATTTGGAGCTAAACAGATACATTGTGAAATGTGGTTTTTAAAATCAAAGCAGATTAAACAGGTTCTCTGCCATATGTGATCTACAACAACAGGTCCATTTGAATACTTTGTAAAGAGTGTCTTCTAAAGGTAAGGGAGTTCAAGTGGAAACTTCAGTATGTATTCCCTGTAAACAATACAGCTTACGCATATACTTAGTATTGTGTGGTCCTTGTAAGTAAGCTTTTTAAACTTATATTTTATGAACAGGTTAGTTAAAAAACACACCTTATAAGGTGTGGTCACAATAAACAATGGAACTGAAATAGGCATTTTGTCACTATAAGCAAGACAACTCAGACAAACATACATGCTGTGAAGTTTGCCCACTGTAAACAATACAGTTGAAACTTGCATGTTGTGAGGTGTGGTTATTGTAAACAAGACAGTTTAAACATATGTGCTATTACATATGGTCACTGATAGCAAAACATTTGAAACATACATCCTGTGAGGTGTAGTCACTGAAACAAGACAACTGAAACATACATACTGTGAGGTGTAGTCACTGAAACAAGACAACTGAAACATACATACTGTGAGGTGTAGTCACTGAAACAAGACCATTACTGAATGGTTGGTAAAGTTAGGTTGATAAATATCATGCATAGGATGTAGTAAGGACCATCTTACTGAGTGGTTGATAATAATGTGAAGGGTGTAGTAAGGACCATGTTACTGAATGGTTGATAATAATGTGAAGGGTGTAGTAAGGACCATGTTACTGAATGGTTGATAATCATGTGAAGGGCATAGTAAGAACCATGTTACTGAATGGTTGATAATCATGTGAAGGGCATAGTAAGAACCATGTTACTGAATGGTTGATAATCATGTGAAGGGCATAGTAAGGACCATGTTACTGAATGGTTGATAATCATGTGAAGGGTGTAGTAAGGACCATGTTACTGAATGGTTGATAATCATGTGAAGGGCATAGTAAGGACAATGTTACTGAATGGTTGATAATCATGTGAAGGGCATAGTAAGGACAATGTTACTGAGTGGTTGATAATAATGTGAAGGGTGTAGTAAGGACCATGTTACTGAATGGTTGATAATAATGTGAAGGGTGTAGTAAGGACCATGTTACTGAATGGTTGATAATCATGTGAAGGGCATAGTAAAGGACATTGTTACTGAATGGTTGATAATAATGTGAAGGGTGTAGTAAGGACCATGTTACTGAATGGTTGATAATCATGTGAAGGGCATAGTAAGGACAATGTTACTGAATGGTTGATAATCATGTGAAGGGCATAGTGGAACAATGTTACTGAGTGGTTGATAATAATGTGAAGGGTGTAGTAAGGACAATGTTACTGAGTGGTTGATAATAATGTGAAGGGTGTAGTAAGGACAATGTTACTGAGTGGTTGATAATAATGTGAAGGGTGTAGTAAGGACCATGTTACTGAATGGTTGATAATCATGTGAAGGGCATAGTAAGGACAATGTTACTGAATGGTTGATAATAATGTGAAGGGTGTAGTAAGGACAATGTTACTGAGTGGTTGATAATCATGTGAAGGGTGTAGTAAGGACAATGTTACTGAGTGGTTGATAATCATGTGAAGGGTGTAGTAAGGACCATGTTACTGAATGGTTGATAATCATGTGAAGGGTGTAGTAAGGACAATGTTACTGAGTGGTTGATAATCATGTGAAGGGCATAGTAAGGACCATGTTACTGAATGGTTGATAATCATGTGAAGGGTGTAGTAAGGACCATCTTACTGAGTGGTTGATAATAATGTGAAGGGTGTAGTAAGGACAATGTTACTGAGTGGTTGATAATCATGTGAAGGGCATAGTAAGGATCATGTTACTGAATGGTTGATAATCATGTGAAGGGCATAGTAAGGACAATGTTATTGAGTGGTTGATAATCATGTGAAGGGTGTAGTAAGGACAATGTTACTGAGTGGTTGATAATCATGTGAAGGGCATAGTAAGGACCATGTTACTGAATGGTTGATAATCATGTGAAGGGCATAGTAAGGACAATGTTACTGAGTGGTTGATAATCATGTGAAGGGTGTAGTAAGGACCATGTTACTGAGTGGTTGATAATAATGTGAAGGGCATAGTAAGGACCATGTTACTGAATGGTTGATAATCATGTGAAGGGCATAGTAAGGACCATGTTACTGAATGGTTGATAATCATGTGAAGGGCATAGTAAGGACCATGTTACTGAATGGTTGATAATCATGTGAAGGGCATAGTAAGGACCATGTTACTGAGTGGTTGATAATCATGTGAAGGGCATAGTAAGGACCATGTTACTGAGTGGTTGATAATCATGTGAAGGGCATAGTAAGGACCATGTTACTGAATGGTTGATAATCATGTGAAGGGCATAGTAAGGACCATGTTACTGAGTGATTGATAATCATGTGAAGGGCATAGTAAGGACCATGTTACTGAATGGTTGATAAACATATGAAGGGCATAGTAAGGACCATGTTACTGAGTGGTTGATAATCATGTGAAGGGTGTAGTAAGGACCATGTTACTGAGTGGTTGATAATCATGTGAAGGGTGTAGTAAGGACCATGTTACTGAGTGGTTGATAATCATGTGAAGGGTGTAGTAAGGACCATGTTACTGAATGGTTGATAATCATGTGAAGGGCGTAGTAAGGACCACGTTACTGAGTGGTTGATAATCATGTGAATGGCATAGTAAGGACTATGTTACTGAATGGTTGATAATCACATGAAGGGCATAGTAAGGACCATGTTACTGAATGGTTGATAAACATCATGTGAAGGGTGTAATAATGACCATGTTACTGAATGGTTGATAAACATCATGTGAAGGGTGTAATAAGGACCGTGTTACCTAATGGTGGATAAACATCATGTGGTGGGTTTAATAAGGACAATATTACTGAGTGATTGGTAAAGTCAGGTTGATAACCATTATAACCTCTCAGTGGCACCACAATATGTGTGTGGGTTTACAAAGCTAGAAACTGGGTTTCAATACCTGTGGTGAAGAGAACACAGTTTGTTTGTGTGCCTAATTACAAACATCATGTGATATAATACTGATAATGTTGTTGAGAGACTGGTAAGATCAAGTTTACAAACATTGTCGAATCATTATAGATCCATCTGTTATGAAACATAAGGAGCATTAGATGTCAAACCTTCCTGCATATTACACAGACTGCTCCCTTGAATTTCAGTGTTAGTATATTACACAAGAATATTACCAGGGTTTTTGGACAGACAAGGCACTGGGTAGAAAGCTTGCTAAAATGTCATAGAGCACTACATTGATTGGAATACTTCTCTGAGTGTTTCAAGTGCCCTTTGATTTCAGTCTCAGTTTACAAACACAGATTTTTCTTAAACATATTCTAAATTATAACTTCAGAAAAATTTAACAACTTTGTTGATATATTATAGGTAACATATAAGAGTAATATATGTAGCATTTGTATAGCATAGTGCTATTGAACCCTTTTATTATTCAGAACTAAGTAAAATTAAAATGTTTATTGCCAAGACTGATTGGCACTGTAAAATTTTAAAATTCATTGTTAGTAGTGGATAGGCCTTTGGCAGAAAACGTTTGTCAGTACATTATCTGTGTCGCATCAGTTTAGTACAGAATAATGTAACCTAATTTCATAGTTGTTAAACTTTGATATACAAGTTTTTACTCCATAGTTAGATAAGTAGTGATCATTTCTATCCATAGTTATGTGAAATGTACAATAAAAATGTAAAATTATGAAGACTGAGCTTGGAAAACAATCAGTAAGGTTTTATTATTGTTTTCAGATTAACAGTGTTGAGGTAGATAGTGGTGAAGCTTCAGAAGTTGAACTACAAAACACTAAGGATATTTATGTTGGTGGTTACCCAGGAGGCCACGCTCACACGTAAGTTCCTTTAAATTAAAAAACTCAGGTATATTTATTAGTGGAGATACATAGGTATACATACTTTCAGGTTAAAGGGCATTTCATAGTTATTTCAGAAAACATATAACTCCAGTGATAACAGAAGAATAGCAACTGGTTGGAAATTTGTAAAAAATATAGTATCTAAGTGTTAACTAAATCATACCAATAACAGATATAGACTCATTACCATCTTAACGAAGGACATAATGGCAGAATCTACAGGCTAAAAATGTATTTAGTTCCACAGTGATTCAGAAGATAAATTTAATGTAAAAGCTGTAGTGTTTGAAACCCATTATTTTGCTTTTGCAGAAGATCCAAGTTTTTTGCCTGAGTACACATGAACGTGAAGAAAACTGTTATAAGCTAGTTATTGCTAATTGATTTTGTTTAATATCCTATAAGCATTTCTTTCAGAAATGTTACTATGAATCATGAGTTGAATTAATTGGTGTGCATGTGGGTGTTATTATATCAAGTTGTTGGTAAAAGTAATTGTTTAAAGATGTGTGATAAAATTATACAACTGACTTTCAGAGAAATCACCAATGTGAACTTTGAAGGTTGTATCCAGAATCTACAAATTGGAACAGCAAATGAAGACCTTAATAAGAACAAGGAAGCACTTGGAGTAGTCCCAGGATGTCCTGCTACTGTAAGTTTGTAGGCTTAGAGAATTATTCACAGTGTGAGGTTCTTTGAAATGGAACTTTTGTACTATGTGTAACTGATAAGTGATTGTAATGAAATGGTGAGTTATGAGTTAGTTTGATTGTAAATTAGTTGCAATTATCAATAAATTTTTGAGGCCAGGTTGCTTTTGTGTGTAGGAAAGGAGTGGTTAATTATTTTTTGTAAACCACGAGGTTTTAATAGGATTGGTTTTAAAACTTGAAAAATCAAGCATTTTACTGGTAAATGTTAAATCATATTCATTTCTTTTCATGCATTAATTAGATAAATATTTATCTTCATAATTCTGGTTCTGCCACATTTCAGATTGCTCGAACTGTTTCATTCTCTGATGAAAGTCCTGGTTATGTGGCCATGGGAGGGACAAGTACCAAAAGTCATCTTAGTAAATATGCTCAGCTAACATTTAAATTTAAAACCATTGAACCTGATGGGTTAATTTTCTATGCAGCAGATGAAGAACAAAGCAGCTTCCTCTCTATAGCACTGGCTGATGGGCACTTGGTAATGAAGAGCCATCCTGGTGGTGAAATAAGAACAACAACCTCCAAGAAGTACAATGACAAAAACTGGCACTATATTACAGCAACAAAAACCTTACATCAGTTGAGACTAGATATTGATGACCTGTATGATTTTGACCAAGAAACATCAGAAAAGAATGAAATTTCCATTACAACACCCCTGTACTTTGGTGGAGTGCCTCAGGACTATGTCATAAAACCTGAAGCTGCAGCATCTATAAAACCATTTATTGGCTGTATAGGAGACACCACTGTTAACAACCAATTCCAGAATTTTGCAGACTCCCAAGATAGGCCAGGATCCTCATTAACCAGTTGCCCACTAGCTGATCCTGATGATGTGATTACAGAGCCACCTGTGGTAGACTACTCCACTGCTTTACCAGACCATATACAAGGTGTGTCAGTGTTATGACATCGCACAACTACAAGTTGTGGAATAAATATTTCTTCAGATATCGTGTAGGATGTTTTTATGTAATTTCTAGTTCTTATGACAGCTAAAGTGTTACACTGATATTATAAGAGGATATTTTTTTAAATTGAAACAGACACTTTTAGCTAAAATAACAGATTTTTATTTCTTGAATATTGTTTAAGAAATCCAATAGACAACTTTAGTATAAGATAATAACAGTACTTCTTATTAAAGTAAGTGGTTTGTGTTTACAGAAAAAATTACTGAAGGCCAGGAAATTGAAGGGCCTGATTTTGAAAGCTTTACTACTCTACCACCCACAACCACTTTGCTTACAACATTAGAGCCCACTGTCCCATATCCAACTCCTTACGGTTTATGTAAGCTACCTATTTCACCATTAAGTGACCCTGATATTACTTCAGAAGATGGACTGCGTTATGGTAATTCTCCATGGGCTAGAAACGAATTTTATGTACGTACAAGCACACTATTAGATGAGAGCACATTCTCGCTGGAATTTAAGACTGACCTTCCAGATGGAGTAATGTTTTATGTGGCTGGTTCTGATCACATTGACTTCATAGCTCTCTATCTTAGAAACAGGAAGGTAAGTTTGTACAGTAGAGATTTCTTTTATGTATCTGTCTCAGATCACTTACTTTGTAACTCTGTACCTTAGAAACAGGAAGGTAAGTTTGTACTGTAGAGATTTTTTTTATGTATCTGGTTCAGATCGCTTACTTTGTAACCCTCTACCTGAGAAACAGGAAGTCTAAAAATTTAAAAATGCATTTCTAAGTTGTATGTCTTCCAATTAACACATTTTTTTAGGTTGTTCCTTTACAAATAATTTTCTCTGAAGTAAAATTTTTGGTTTTTATTTATTGTAAAAAAACTTCAATATCCACACTTAACTCTCTCTACGCAGGTTTGATCAAATTGAACAACCACATGACCACTTTAGTTATTATAGTCTTGATACTACCTGCTATTATTATAGTATGTATATATTCACAACATTTGGAAGAATTTCAGTCAACATTATAGGTTTTTCTGATTAAAAAAAAACAGATTTGTTCATAAATATATCATCCTGTTTTGTACCTAGTTTGAGTGTAAAAGCGATTTTCTTGTTAAGATTACAAATACTTTGTCTCAAACTTCATTATCTCTAAAGCTTCTTAAATACATTTCAAACGTTTATTTTCCATAAAACTTTATATTTTATTTGTTATTTTCTCCTAACCATAAAAAATAAGTGAAATTAGTCTAATTTACCCTATTTTCTTTCTAGAATGGCTTCAAATTGTAACATGAAACTATATTTACTTATTCTGTGTACTCATAAAAGTATATATCTACTTTTATTTCATTGCCCTTTAAACCATGTCTAACTACTGTAAATCACTTGGGGAATGTGGAGCTCATGTTATGGTATTAAACTACATTACTGAGGAGCTGTACTCATCCATGCCTCATGAAACATTTTTATTATATTATTATTATTATTTATTTTACCAAGTCTAAACTGCACTAACCTAAAAAATTCCTATTTTATATTTTAGTGGCCTTTATAATAATAAGTAAAGAATAAATATGAAAAACAAAAGATAAATTACTTACCTGTCTTTTATTTGTAGTTAACTATTGATGACAATTTACCCTACTTTGTTTTTGTACTATTGGTAGTAATGCACTAAATAACATTTTGCAATTAAATAATGCACCAAGAAACATTGAACAACAACCTGCAGAAAACAATGTCCCATAAGTATCACAGTTTTCTTTCTTTTTAATAACAAGAGTAGTTACAAATTCATCCAAGTGAATTGATGTGTTTCACAAGGGGATAAAGCTTGTACTGAAAAGTAAATTAACGTTTTTCTGAATAGAAAACAACATAATACGTAAATGGAAAGATGAAAATCTTTGCTTTTGATTGATTATGAATAGCATAGTATTAATTATAAGAGAGAAAATAATAACAAACAACATAATACGTAAATGTAAAGATGAAAATCTTTGCTTTTGATTGATTATGAATAGCATAGTATTAATTATAAGAGAGAAAATAATAACAAATCTTGAAAGAGAGTATATGACAGGTGAATGTGGTCTAATTGATGGTTCTGTAACCAAACATGATTGGTTAGTGTGAGTAATTGATGGTTCTGTAACCAAACATGATTGGTTAGTGTGAGTAATTGATGGTTCTGTAACCAAACATGATTGAATGTTATAAATATTATGGTTAGTGTGAGTAATTGATGGTTCTGTAACCAAACATGATTGAATGTTATAAATATTATGGTTAGTGTGAGTAATTGATGGTTCTGTAACCAAACATGATTGAATGTTATAAATATTATGGTTAGTGTGAGTAATTGATGGTTCTGTAACCAAACATGATTGAATGTTATAAATATTATGGTTAGTGTGAGTAATTGATGGTTCTGTAACCAAACATGATTGAATGTTATAAATATTATGGTTAGTGTGAGTAATTGATGGTTCTGTAACCAAACATGATTGAATGTTATAAATATTATGGTTAGTGTGAGTAATTGATGGTTCTGTAACCAAACATGATTGAATGTTATAAATATTATGGTTAGTGTGAGTAATTGATGGTTCTGTAACCAAACATGATTGAATGTTATAAATATTATGGTTAGTGTGAGTAATTGATGGTTCTGTAACCAAACATGATTGAATGTTATAAATATTATGGTTAGTGTGAGTAATTGATGGTTCTGTAACCAAACATGATTGAATGTTATAAATATTATGGTTAGTGTGAGTAATTGATGGTTCTGTAACCAAACATGATTGAATGTTATAAATATTATGGTTAGTGTGAGTAATTGATGGTTCTGTAACCAAACATGATTGAATGTTATAAAAATTATGGTTAGTGTGAGTGATGATTTTGTAGTGAGTAACTTTTATTAAATGTCATACCTATTGGAGGAGTGGTGAATAAAATAGAAAAGTGTCATTTCTCCCACTAGAAGAAATTAAAGGTTTTATTTATATTGCCTTTTAAAATTAAGAACTTAAAACTTATATACTATTAAAATGTAGGCTATTAGCTGAAAGTTTATGTTACAATAATTGTTATAACAGAAACAAAAAGTAACGTAATTAAATTTTGAATGTAGGACACTTAAAACATCATGATGTGTGAAGTGAAGGATGCCAATGTAACGAAAATTAATTTGTCGTGCTATATTTTCTCTTGATTGCAGCTTGCATTTCTACACTTAAATTGTTTGACTATAACATCTTTTCTTTCTTCACTTAAATATAGAAAGTCAAGTTAAAATCAAGTTCTAAAATTTATTCTTTGTTCACATGAATATAACTAAGTCTTGATGACAAGAAACCCACTTGAAATAACATTCACCTGCAACGCCCCCTACAACACGGTACTAGTTTATACTTTCATTCATAAGACGTGTCCGTAAAAGGTCACATTCAAACTCTCTCTTTTTTAACCTGAAGATGACCTAGGAAGGTCGAAACATTCTTCTCTCCTTATCAATAAAAGTATTAATACCCATACCAGCCGTTCTGAGATACATGATTATAACTAATTTTTCAATAATTCTGTTTTTCTATTAAATTTGTATTTCACCCGAACGTATCAACTTTTATTTTTGCAAGTTTTACTACTGTAACTTTCTTCATTTCGCTATATTGTAACAACTGCTACGTCCATACTCAGTTTGTTCTGCTTGTGGTCAGGTGTTTTTTGCCTTTGATTGTGGTGGAGGAGCAGGAAGGTCATCGACAAGTGAGAATTATAATGATGGTGAGTGGCATTCTGTGAAGTTCTCTCGTCGTGGACGAGATGGAAAACTTGAAGTCGATGGCAGAGAAGTCGTACAAGTGAAGTCACATGGAAGTCCTAATTCTTTAAATGTTCGTGCTCCAGTGTATGTAGGGGGACTGTCGGAAGACACAGCAAGAAAAGCTAAAAACAATCTTGAAGTAAGAATTGTATTTACATTTCAGACCTGATAAGACCAAAACTCAAATTGTCTTAATATTTTTTTTACCTTAGTAGATATGCATGTGATTTATGTAATTGATCCTTGTAAAGTACACATAATATGAATATTCATAGTTGTAGTGTAATAAAATTTAAAAATGCAATCATTGTTTATTTATTAAGTGAATTGTTGGAGTAATTCTCAGTTGTTTTTTTTAAATTTATTATTATTATATTATGCTTTACAGTAAGGTAATTAAGTTTCTAGCACTTGCTAGATGATACAGCAACCTTCTGATTTATTTTTATTAACATTGGTTTTATAGAAATATATGTTTCATGAGAAAATCACATCTCATTCAATGCAGAAACTCCTTGCTTTTGTGTTCTAGAACCCTAGTTCTTGACCTCAGCTTTCTAATACTGATGATGCAACATTTTTACATTCTCTAAGTTCCAATGTATTAATCCATAATATTTTCACGTTTTTCAGTAGGATATGTTCCAATGTATTAATCTGCAATATTTTCACGTTTTTCAGTAGGATAGGTTCCAATGTATTAATCTGCAATATTTTCACGTTTTTCAGTAGGATAGGTTCCAATGTATTAATCCATAATATTTTCACGTTTTTCAATAGGATAGGTTCCAATGTATTGATCCATAATATTTTCACATTTTTCAATAGGATAGGTTCCAATGTATTAATCCATAATATTTTCATGTTTTTCAATAGGATAGGTTCCAATGTATTGATCCATAATATTTTCACATTTTTCAATAGGATAGGTTCCAATGTATTAGTCATAATGCTAAGAGTTTTAATTATTAATCTCACCCAATTTTGATGGCAACAAAAGAACAAACATTCCATTCATGAAGTCATTGTCATCATAAGTTATCCTTTATCCCTTTTTCTTTTTATGTATTTATCATTTCCTTGTTTTGTATGCTTTGACATTCATTCCATTGTGGCTTCCAATTCTGCAGTTTTGTTTGTTATGATTAGAATGTTAATGCGAGCACTTTGGGGTCTTCAATTTGGAAACAACTGATGGAATACTATCATGGAGAAGTGTGATTATTGTGTTTCCAACACTGTGTATTGAAAGGTTTGTGTGTTCTGATGTTGCTGCTAACCATCTGAGGAAAAGTTACACAAGGACAACAAACTTTATATAATACTCTGAGTGTTGGTCTAAAATCTTGATTTCAGTGTCACTGGCCACTGAGGTTTAGACAAAAAAAAAACTTTGTATAGTTTTAAATGTCCTCTATTTACCTGTATCAACTGTGTGGTACTTTAGATTGTACTACACTCAAAACCCATAAATTACCACTGTTATTAGTATGGTTGTATCATAAGACCAGTGCTAATATAGTAAATATATATAAGTGTTTATTAGTTTATTTGTTGCTAGATTTACATTTTGTTATAATTACTATATGCAGGCTGTCTCTTTTTGTGTGTTCTGATGTTGCTGCTAACCATCTGAGGAAAAGTTACACAAGGACAACAAACTTTATATAATACTCTGAGTGTTGGTCTAAAATCTTGATTTCAGTGTCACTGGCCACTGAGGTTTAGACAAAAAAAAACTTTGTATAGTTTTAAATGTCCTCTATTTACCTGTATCAACTGTATGGTACTTTAGATTGTACTACACTCAAAACCCATAAATTACCACTGTTATTAGTATGGTTGTATCATAAGACCAGTGCTAATATAGTAAATATATATAACTGTTTATTAGTTTATTTGTTGCTAGATTTACATTTTGTTATAATTACTATATGCAGGCTGTCTCTTTTTAAAATAATTATTTTATGTTTATTGAGGTTTGTTTTTGTTAAGAACAATTGTCTGTAAATTTGAACTGACAGTCTGTAGACAAGGCAACTACTCAAAAACACCCACTACCACCTCTTACACTACTTTTGACTACTGGGACTTGACATTACTTTTACAGTGCCCTAAAGTGTACATCATGTTTTGTATCATTGTGATACAAGCCACAGATCCTTGGATTCATAGCACACTAACCATTAGGTTATATCTAACCCCATTTTGAAGATATATGTGAAAGCTTTAAAATTCCTTTATCAGTTTTCAAACAACCCTGTTTAAAACAAAATTATACATTACAACTATAGTTTTGTAATACAGTTCTACATCTTAAACTATATATAATTGAAAGAAGGAATGTTAAAAATAAGTTTTCCTAAATTGTGTAAAATAACTGCTTAATGTTCGTTTTGTAGATAGTATCTGATTCATTTGTTGCTAAGTGCAAAGCCACAAAATAAGCTATCTGTGCTGTGCCCACCAGGGGTATCAAAACCCAATTATTAGCAACATAACCCTTCAAATTTAATGCTGAGCCACTAGGAGCATTTATTAAGGTTTTTGTTTATTATATAATTGTTGTTGACTTTTCTGCTGAACAGGACACATTGGTTTTTTTTTATTAAAATATTGCTTTGAATTCTTGAGTTATAGTGACTTTTTATATATAAGTATCCAATATAAGATTATTTATAGACTTGTTAGGACACAATGTCATTTTGACAATAAGGTTAGTACAAAAATAGCTTTATTTTTCTCCAGGTAATAATAATGTAAAAACTTCAGACAATGTTTCATTATTGCAGTTTCATAAAGAATTCTAGTGGTACAAGCCGTGATGAAGCTGTGATATAAAAACACTGGTTGAAATGAAAATCATATTTTTATTACTTTCAACCTAACCTAAAAGAACAACAAGAGACATTCTAGTTCATTAAGCCTGTTCCAGAGGCCAACCACCTTCTTAGAAAATAAAGGTGTCTTAGGTGAAGATGACTTCTACCCTGCTTAAATTTGTGTTCCATAGTCTTACCAATCTCACCATTAAATTAAAATAAGTCATGCATCAACACTTTCTATTCCCTTTACAATCTTAAACACCTTAATCAGATCCCTCCAGATGTCATCTTTATAGCCCTTCTCTGAACCCTTTCCAATAATTCAATGTCCTGTTTGAGGTAAGGAGCCCAAGGCTGAACATAGTACTTCAAATGTGGCCTAAATTAATTATTATAATGCCATTATAACCACTTTAATCTTCTATTTATTATTTCCATAGATACAAACTAAAATCCTATTTGCCTTGCTACCAGTACATTGGCTTAAGAGACTGATGAAGCAGAACACCAAGATCTTTCACTTCCACAAGTGTTAAGGTTATTCCCATCAAAATTGTATATGTGCATTATCTTGCATTCATTATAATTAAGTCACCTGCCAATTATACACCCAGTTCTTAAATGACTTTATATATCTACAAATGGATTAAATCTCCTTGCTATTATCCTCAATATTCTCAACTTCAACAGGATGTAACTTACATTTAACATACAGAGCCACTCTTTAGTAATATGTCCCTTTTAAATAAACTATAACCATATATTTTAAAGATATTCCTGTCACCAGAATTACTACTTGCATTTAACCAATGTTCAGTTATTACCATTACATCAAATCTCCTGCTCTGACCAATGATCTAAAGCCATATATTTTATTTAACATTTAACCAATGTTCAGTTATTACCATTACATCAAATCTCCTGCTCTGACCAATGATCTAAAGCCATATATTTTATTTAACATTTAACCAATGTTCAGTTATTACCATTACATCAAATCTCCTGCTCTGACCAATGATCTAAAGCCATATATTTTATTTAACATTTAACCAATGTTCAGTTATTACCATTACATCAAATCTCCTGCTCTGACCAATGATCTAAAGCCATATATTTTATTTAACATTTAACCAATGTTCAGTTATTACCATTACATCAAATCTCCTGCTCTGACCAATGATCTAAAGCCATATATTTTATTTAACATTTAACCAATGTTCAGTTATTACCATTACATCAAATCTCCTGCTCTGACCAATGATCTAAAGCCATATATTTTATTTAACATTTAACCAATGTTCAGTTATTACCATTACATCAAATCTCCTGCTCTGACCAATGATCTAAAGCCGTATATTTTATTTAACATTTAACCAAATGTTCAGTTATTACCATTACATCAAATCTCCTGCTCTGACCAATGATCTAAAGCCATATATTTTATTTAACATTTAACCAATGTTCAGTTATTACCATTACATCAAATCTCCTGCTCTGACCAATGATCTAAAGCCGTATATTTTATTTAACATTTAACCAAATGTTCAGTTATTACCATTACATCAAATCTCCTGCTCTGACCAATGATCTAAAGCCATATATTTTATTTAACATTTAACCAATGTTCAGTTATTACCATTACATCAAATCTCCTGCTCTGACCAATGATCTAAAGTCGTATATTTTATTTAACATTTAACCAAATGTTCAGTTATTACCATTACATCAAATCTCCTGCTCTGACCAATGATCTAAAGCCATATATTTTATTTAACATTTAACCAATGTTCAGTTATTACCATTACATCAAATCTCCTGCTCTGACCAATGATCTAAAGCCATATATTTTATTTAACATTTAACCAATGTTCAGTTATTACCATTACATCAAATCTCCTGCTCTGACCAATGATCTAAAGCCATATATTTTATTTAACATTTAACCAATGTTCAGTTATTACCATTACATCAAATCTCCTGCTCTGACCAATGATCTATATTTTATTTCTTATACTTCTAACATTGCAACAATAAGTTTAGCTTAACATTAAAACTAACTTTATACATTGTTCTTACATTATATATCTCTTTCTATGTTACTTATATTATTATTATTTATTTTCATTATTCTGTCTTCCTCCCTTGTATAATCCTAGCTTAAAGTTGCCCTGTGTACAAGCATGTACCCTATTTAAATGTAAACCATCTATTCCAAAAAGTCCCTTTTACCCATTGAACTAATCCCACAAATCCAACCAGCCAAATCTCTCTTCCTTAGATATAAACCTAAGCCTAGTATCCAGTCCAAGTCACTTAATTATAATGTCATTCCTGCTGTTAAGTCTTAGCAGTATCTTCAGTAGAATTCAAGTTATTATGACCCTTTTCTTTGTCAGTGCCTTGTACTTCAACTATGCTCCCCTGACCTAGCCTATCCTTCCTTACAAAATTAGCCTCTGTGTGAAAATGAGTGTGTCACTACAATCACCCTTTACTATATATACCTGCTCTGTCTATTATATTCTCTACCCATGGAGAGGAATTTTTGTCATTTCTAACTTTATTATTAAAATGTTTAAATCCCTTCCATATGCACTACCGAGAAACAGCAAAATAAGCCATAATGCCTTTGTATGTTCTTCAAGTGTCAAGATAATTCTTAAACTTACATGAACATATTGTTTTGAAACTTTATAACAAATAACCCACTTCTTACAAAATAATTGTTTTGAGACATCTTGAAAAAAATTATTGTAAATGTATGACTGACAAAATTTTATACCTGAGGATGGCAAAATATAATAAAGTTTTTCCTTATTCAGTCAAGTTACCTCTAAACTTTTATAATGGCTGTTTGCTGTTAGTTAATAAGTTTCTAAATCTAATACTGTTTCTGACTCTGTTAGGATGTTGTGACTCCTTTCCCTGGCTGTATGAGAAATATCAGAGTTGAAGATGAAGTTCTGAAGAAGCCAAAACTAACAGAGAGAGTTGAACCTTGCTCTGATAAAGTTGAAGGTGGAACCTACTTCCCAGTTTCTGGAAGCTACATTCGTCTTTGTGAGCATGGTTTTTAATGATTTTAATATTTGCTCTTTTTCATTTGTTTGCTTGATGTAAGGCTCCAGCCTTATCACAAGTAATAAGAGAATACACAATTCAGTTCAAATTGGGCTTGACTATGTACCATTCTTAAGGATAAAGAACATTGTTACTCTCATGATAATTCAGCAAAATATATGTCAGATCTTGGTTTAATAGTAGAAATCTAAATGCTTTAAATTAAAATTTAAAGAATAAAACAAACAATTATACAAATTTCCCTTGTTTACTCGAGTTTCCACACATCATACAAAGATGACAACAGAAAGAAAAGAAAAATATTCCTTTGTCATTAATAAACATTTTCTATGGCTATGTTTCAATTCAACACAAAAATATGATACCCTGTTTAGGAGATTGTAGTTGGATGTTAAATGATTTCTTGAACCTACATATATTTTTTTTTAATATCATACATTGTTTAATCCAGCTACTCTTTGAATAACAGACTTGATTACATGTAGGGTTCTAGCAGAGTACCCGATGTTACTTGGATGAAAATGATTTAGATATCCCATGTTGTTTTGGTTAAATGAACCATATTAATGTTTTTTGGGGTTTTTTTTTTGCAAAAAAAACAACAAAAATCTAAAAGATTTCTTTACCTAATTAAATGTTTTGATCAAAATCAATAAAAACAACATTGTGCTAAAAGAATACCAATTTGCTAAAGCTATTTTAATCATAGTAAAACAAGGTACGTTGCTTCTCCTTCTTGAATGACATTTCCAGTTTCCAAAACAAAATTCCTAACTTTTCGACATCTTGATTTCTGCTGTGTGGTCAACTGTTGCAGCATATTTTAACTTTATTATCATTCCATTTAATAAATAATTTGTTTATTATCTTCTTCTTGTAACACAACATAAATGAAAATTTGCTGATAACCTAACGTTTTATGTAAAGTCATTGTATAGCTGAACCTTATGTGTACATGCAAACAAACCAAAAGATATGGTTGAAGCAAGCCTGTTTAGTTGAGGGAGAGTGTATGTGTGTGTGCATGTTTGAGGAAAGACCAGCTTTTTTTTTAGTTAAAAGGAGTTGGAGATTAGTCATAAATGTGTAGAAGATAGAGAGAAAAAACACAAATGATGGCTTCACGAAGTTCTTAACTCATTTTAATGCATAATTGCTTATGGATAAAATTATTAGAAGTTCTCACACAGGGAAGAAACTTAGGTCATAACCATTAATTGCACATTTGCAAAAAAAAAAACAAAAAAAACTGTTTGTCCTGTTTGACAAAAATTATCATATTGGTCACTTTGGTTTCCTAACAACCTTAGAGGCTGTGGTCACATAGCCCATGTTACTTCCAGTACAGTTCTAGCTGTACCCTCAATTTAGAGTTTATATATTTTAATGTGTGACCATGCATAAGGAACAGGCACACAAAGATGAAAGAAATCTAGAAAACCCTCTTATCCTCTCTATTTACACCAGTTACAAATGATACAACCATCAGTAACTAATGGGTTTACCTACAGTATATTTAATTATATGTGTAAAAACAGTTGGTGTAGGTAGAGAAAGCTATATGTAGAGGAACAAGCAATGTTTTGACTTTCTTCGGTTATTGTCACGTTCACTCCTCTTCACACAGATTTCTCTATCCATACCAGCCATATTTACATGCATATTTTTCTTTACAAGTGGGTTTTCTTGTCATCACAGAGTATTTTTAATTGAATTACTTTGTTTAATTACAAATAATTTAGATTTTGTAACCAACAAAGTTGTAGACCCACAATGAGAATGCTAATCTCTACTAGCATTTATTCAGTTATTACTTTAAAATCAGTGAGGATATTAATGTCTACCAGCATCCATCCAGATATTTATTGAAAAACAGCAGGATATTAATGTGTACCAGCATCCCTCCAGTTATTTGTTAAAACAACAACAGGATGTCAATGTCTACTCACATAACATTTCTACAGTTATTTGTTAAAACAACAACAGGATGTTAATGTCTACTCACATAACATTTCTACAGTTATTTGTTAAAACAACAACAGGATGTTAATGTCTACTCACATAACATTTCTACAGTTATTTGTTAAAACAACAACAGGATGTTAATGTCTACTCACATAACATTTCTACAGTTATTTGTTAAAACAACAACAGGATGTTAATGTCTACTCACATAACATTTCTACAGTTATTTGTTAAAACAACAACAGGATGTTAATGTCTACTCACATAACATTTCTACAGTTATTTGTTAAAACAACAACAGGATGTTAATGTCTACTCACATAACATTTCTACAGTTATTTGTTAAAACAACAACAGGATGTTAATGTCTACTCACATAACATTTCTTCAGTTATTTGTTAAAACAACTGGCTGATCCTGTAACCAGTTCTGGTTCTTGAAAATCAATCATCAGTCAGGGTCATCATGGCATATTAAGTCAATCATCAGTCAGGGTCATCATGGCACAGTAAGTCAATCATCAGTCAGGGTCATCATGGCACAGTAAGTCAATCATCAGTCAGGGTCATCATGGCACAGTAAGTCAATCATCAGTCAGGGTCATCATGGCACAGTAAGTCAATCATCAGTCAGGGTCATCATGGCATATTAAGTCAATCATCAGTCAGGGTCATCATGGCATATTAAGGCTCTAGTGGCTAACTCTTGTTACCATCTGAGCTTTAAGTATGAAGTTTCAAAACCTCCAAACAAGTGTGATCTTCTCACTTTTAAAAACAATGTTCCACAACCAATATACCATGGAGCTACCAAGGAGCTATGTGTTCTAAAAATTCAGCACCTGTGCTGTAAAAGGACCCAAAACTACAACCCTCACATTATAAATTAATTTTTCAGACAGTTCAAGCATGTTGCACATAAAGCATTTTGTGATACTAAAAATATTTGCAGATCTAGTACAAGGAAAACTTTGAACTAAAATATTTGGTTAAACATTTATAAGTAACATGACCAATTTTTATCATTGAAAACATGTGGCCATACCTTAAAATGACACTCACTTCTGAAGAAAAGTCAAATATCCACATTCAGAAAAGCAACGTATGGATTAGGGAAGGATTGAAAGGTTTCAAATCTTACAGATGATGATACTGACAGTTTATAACTTGACTAATTATATATATAGTTTTGTTGAAACATGAATGTCTTACTCTTATATACTAAGGTGGTAGATCTTATGTTGTCAATAACAAAAAACACTGCATTTAGGGTCTCTGTTATCAATAACAAGAACCATAACATTAATGCAATATTTTAAAGAAATATTAGTAAGTGGCTTTGTTTGTTCCTTTTGCAGATGACAGCTACAGAGTTGGACAAAAAGTTGCTATCCGTATAGATATCAAACCAAGGCATAATTCTGGTATTATAGTTGCTGTCCACAGTAGCTATGACTTCATGCTTCTACAGATGGTCGAGGGGAAGGTAATGTTCAGCGTAGAGAATGGAGCTGGTATCATCAGTGTCACCTTTGAGCCAATAAATGGAAACAGCTACTGGCTGTGTGATGGCTTCTGGCATAACATCCAAGGTAACGTTTTAACTAGTTTGTAATGACAGCTACTCTTTTTTTCATTCCTTATGTACTTCTGTTAATAACATTTTAACTAGTTTGTAATGACAGCTACTCTTTTTCATTCCTTATGTACTTCTGTTAATAACGTTTTAACTAGTTTGTAATGACAGCTACTCTTTTTCATTCCTTATGTACTTCTGTTAATAACGTTTTAACTAGTTTGTAATGACAGCTACTCTTTGTCATTCCTTATGTACTTCTGTTAATAACGTTTTAACTAGTTTGTAATGACAGCTACTCTTTTCATTCCTTATGTACTTCTGTTAATAACGTTTTAACTAGTTTGTAATGACAGCTACTCTTTGTCATTCCTTATGTACTTCTGTTAATAACGTTTTAACTAGTTTGTAATGACAGCTACTCTTTGTCATTCCTTATGTACTTCTGTTAATAACGTTTTAACTAGTTTGTAATGACAGCTACTCTTTGTCATTCCTTATGTACTTCTGTTAATAACGTTTTAACTAGTTTGTAATGACAGCTACTCTTTGTCATTCCTTATGTACTTCTGTTAATAACGTTTTAACTAGTTTGTAATGACAGCTACTCTTTGTCATTCCTTATGTACTTCTGTTAATAACGTTTTAACTAGTTTGTAATGACAGCTACTCTTTGTCATTCCTTATGTACTTCTGTTTATAACGTTTTAACTAGTTTGTAATGACAGCTACTCTTTGTCATTCCTTATGTACTTCTGTTAATAACGTTTTAACGAGTTTGTAATGACAGCTACTCTTTTTCATTCTTTATGTACTTCTGTTAATAACGTTTTAACGAGTTTGTAATGACAGCTACTCTTTTTCATTCCTTATGTACTTCTGTCAAACCTTCTCTCGTAACAAGTAATCTAGTGAATAAAAGTAAAATCCTCTCATCAAACAGCATACTTTATAGATGATTTAGTTAATTCTTCATGATGAAGAAAGATAAAATGGGCAACCACTGCCTATTACAGCATGCCTTTTGTGGAGAAAATACTGGACGACTAACTTACAAAAGTAAGAGTTGGAAAAAGACAATGTTTTGAAAGACTTCCACTTTCAAGTCGAGCTAGGTCTCAAAGATGAAAGTCTTTCAAGACACCTTTCTTTTATGACTGAGCTATGTTAGTCCCCTAAGACAGTCTATTCACACAGAATAGCATTCTGAATGTTGTGTACAGATAAATATTATGAAACAAAAATGTTCTTTTAATATGAATAAAGTAGTTGATATTACCTTTATAAGAATCTTTATGGAGTTTTATTAACATTTATGATATTTGACATGCTGTATACCAGTTAAATAATAGAAAATAAGACTAAAAGCTGTTCAGACAAATTAAATGCACTGATATATATATAATCTAAGTAGCTGTGAACCATTTAATATTAAGTTAATAGTAATATAATGTTTCTTTACTTTGTGAATTCTTATTATGAGATTATTTTATCTTGTATTATTGATACAAAGAAAACCAAACGCTGGGAATTTTTGTTCATGCATTTATCAGGTCTAATCATAAGTTGTTAAAATGAATTAGACATTGTTACATTTTCTATAAAAACACAAATCCTTTGAAGTATTACAGATGTTGAGATATCTGGATAATTAATACAATAATGTTCTCTTATAGCCGTGAAGACCAAGAATGTGGTTACGCTCAGCATTGATGGACATTCTAGTACTCCTGGTATTGGGCAGGCTGGTGTATCTTCAACCGACACCAAAGACCCCTTATACGTGGGTGGGGTACCTGACCCGACAGGGCTTCGAGGAATGAATACCATGCAGAACTTTGTAGGATGTATGCGCTACGTGGAGTTGAATGGTGTTATACAGAAACTTGTTGATGGCAGGGCATTTGGAAATGTGACTCTCAACTCCTGCCCAACCATTTAACCACAACACTTGCTTTCTTCGTCAGAAGGAAGTTTGACAAACAAATCTTTTCTGCTTTAATAAAAACAGGATTTCAATACTTCAGCTTTTCAAATCCTGTTTCTTTCTTAATATAAGACTGGTCACCTTCTGTAAAACCACCAGTCTTTACTTTTCATTTTCTCAATAAATCAGTCAGCAGCATAACCAAGGTATTTGTTTTATCTTTTACACATCACCATTCATGATTCGAGTAGCAAAGGGTAATGTGGTCTTTTTATAGAAACTATACATTTGGAACTAACATTTGCAGGAATAAAGTGTTTTATTTCTAACCAAAAGTATATCAAAAGATCAATTACTGGAGAAAGTAACATAATTTGATAAAGTTAAGTTCTTTTTATCTGTATTAAGCAAGCCACAAAGTAAATTAAACCAACTAATGAATGTTTGGATACCTTGATGTCCCAGACAGAAACAAAAAAACTTAGCTAAAAGCAAATAAGGGTAATTTTTATCCAAAGAAAAATACATTTTTCACTTCCCAGAAACTTGACTTATAAAGAACAGGGAAATGACATTTGCTTGAAATACAAAAAGTGTCAAGCTTCCTTACAAGAGGACGTAACTGTTCCTTTGAACAAAAACTTTAGGAACTCTGGAAATTTTAAAGGGGTAGCCTGTGATAAAGTGTGACATTGTGATACATAAAGTACATTCCAGACACAAGGGTTAATTTTCACATGTTCAATGAATTAAGTACAGGTTTATAACTATTACTTGCAATAGACGAAAATGTTTCCAAATTTTTGACAGGAAGCTTCTAAAAGTTAAAAGTTTTTTCAGTTGTTATCATTACTTTCTAACCACAACTTCCATCTGGCTGTATGATATTTTAAGAACACTTTCCCTGGACCATGTCACTGATAATAAAGTGCTGAACATCTCCTAAATTATCAACCAAACTTACATCATGCAACAATAAATTTAAAGTAGTATTCTATATTTCTCTGCCCGAGGGACTTTGTTCAAAACGAGTCTTCCGTCGTAGCTGAGAGAAGCAAACAACCATGGATCGACACTGGACCATTCTGCTGCATAAACACTATCTTCATGCTCTTCATAAGTTGCTATGATACCATCTTCGAGATTTCTGCACAAATCCCATAAAAACACCATGAATTAAAATCACCATCTTATTACAACCACATACACTACCCTAACCAGCAATGATACAATAAGTATTTATTTATCAAAAGGAACTGATACTAAAGTAAACTGGTACTCCAATATACGTATATATAAATATACCAGCAATTTAATTATCTAATTCACTGTACATCAAGAAGAAACTAATATTCAAGTTTCTTAAACTGTTCATGAAGAATCACTAAAATAAACTGTACATCTGTACCTCTATTAAGACCAGTGCAGCTACTGAAGTTTCTCTATCAAACAAACAGACATAAAATAAAACAATTATTTTAACTACAGGAATACTGTTCTTTCAGTTACAGAACTGATTATAACAAAACTGTTACTATATAAAGTAACCACATCATCACTGAACACCAAAAAACATTAGTTACAATGTTACTTGATAGCAAATATACAAATATCACACAAACAGTGAGTACATCACTCACTACAATTATTACACTGTCACACAAACAGTAAGTACATCACTCTCAACAATCATTACACTCACTAAAACAGTAAGTACATCACTGTCAACAATCATTACACTCACTAAAACAGTAAGTACATCACTCAACAATCATTACACTGTCACTAAAACAGTAAGTACATCACTGTCAACAATCATTACACTGTCACTAAAACAATAAGTACATCACTGTCCATTACACTGTCACTAAAACAGTAAGTACATCACTGTCCATTACACTGTCACTAAAACAGTAAGTACATCACTGTCAACAATCATTACACAGTCACTAAAACAGTAAGTACACCGTCTGCAATCCTTACATAAAATAATATAAATACATCATTATAATCACATATATTGACAAAGCTGAATATGAAGGATACAATTAAAACATATTTCTATCTAAAACAGGCACAACAGTTAAAAATCCAACAACGAACAGTATGAGAAAAGCTGAATAATCTGAAGATTCTGAGATTCTGTTCAAACTCAGTTCCCTTTTGTTGTATCTACATATCATGTTTTATAGCATTCATCACCTTTCCTTAATGTTGTCTTCGTGACCATTCAGGCTCTCTTCTTCTTCTACCAGGTGGCCAAAAGGTTCAGAAGAAATTGATACAACTCTAGATAATACTACCCTTGAATCACTACTTGATGATAGTACCAGCTGATCATGAAAGTGGTTGAATCGAACACTCCACACCCTGAAAAATAACCAATGACTCACATTAATTTTGTTTAATATACGACTACGTGCTGGTGAAGAAAGAACATACATGCAGTGAGTAAGTCTTTGACACCAGTGGAAAATACAAATTTTGGTTTAGTCTGGAAACATAATCACAGAACAGTAAGACTGAATTAAAAATGATATCCAATAATTAGCCTGGACAAATAATTAAAATCATGGGAAAACATAGGACCTATTGGTATATCTCAGCTGTTTCATCCTCTAAACTATTAAGAAATAAATTTTTAAAAAAATCTTATCATTTGTGTAATTATGAAGCTTTTTTTAACTTATTTAAATATACTGCCTTTACAATAGTTGAAGATAACTTATTCCAATGGCCAAACACACTGCTAGAAAAATACAATCGTCTTAGCTGAAGATGACTTCTAACCTACCAAAATAAAAATTTGTGTCCCTTAGTTCTGCTATTTTCACTATTAAATTCCCCCAACTCTTCTTTTTTCAGGAAAAAATTAAAAGTTTGAGAGGTTTCAGCCTCTCATCATATGACAATTCCTCCATTCCATGCACTATTCTTGTAACAGACTAAAACAGTAAGTACATTACTATTCTAGTAACCTTTCTCTGAACTTTTTCCAACAATTCAATATCTTTTTTGAGATACAGAGTCCAAGATTGAATACAGTGTTTCAAAGAGTGTTTAACAACCAGTTTATACCATGAAGTTATAACATCTTTAGGCTTCTATTCAATATTTCTATACATACAACCTAAAATCCTATTTGCTTTACCACCAGCAAGAGAACACTACTTGGATGACTTCAAACACTGATCAACCATTACACAAAGATCATTTTCTTTCATAAGACTGTTAAGGGTATTTCCATCCAAATTATAAATCAAATTATGGTAAGCCACATGCAGTATCTTCCATTTATTATAATTAAAACCTATTTACTATTTACTTTCCCAAGTCATTAAATGATCTAAATCCTTTTGTAAATCAGCAGCATCCTCTTCACAACCAGCAACATCCAAGACCTTGATATAATTTGAAAATTTATGTAATTTATTGACTATTTCTTCATCCACATCACTGATTTAAAACAAAAAGAGCAAAGGACCTAAAACTGAGCCCTGAGATACCCCACTTTTGACATTAATCCAGTTTGACTAAACTCCAACATTTTTCTATCCAATGAATTATCCCCCACACCTATAGAGATAAATTTTTACAAGAATTTTATGTGGCACCTTGTCAAATGCTTTCTGAAAATCCAAACACATCAAATATACAACCTTGCTCTCAATCTACATATGCAGTAACCTTTCCAAAACACATTAAAAGATTTATAATACACGTTTTTTCCTTAGTAAAACCATGTTAACTAACTAATAAAATTCTAATCTTTGTCAAATGACTTTAAAAAGTATCTTTTATCAGACTTTCCAAGCCTTTTCCCATAACTGATGTAAGGCTAATGGGTATATAATTACTGGGACAATTTTTATTACCTCCCTTGAAAAGAGTGGTTACATTAGCTAACTACCAGTCCTCTGGTACCTTCCCACTATTCAAGGACCAAAAGAAAAAAAGAGTAGCTAGTGGATATCATATCCAATTTTCAGCCACTTTCAAAACCCTTGTGAAAATATTATCTAGGAATGGAGCATTATCATTCTTTATATTTTTCTGCTCAGGATTAATGCAGTCACCTTGTTCAAGTTTGTTTTTGTCCATCAACTGTTCAGGATGTGGAATACTATTTACATCTTTATTAGTGAAAACTGAATAAAAAATTTAATAACCCACCATCTCATAACCGTTAGATATGACCCTTCCTTTACAATACCTCAAGAGTCCTAACCCCAATCCTAGCATTGTGTTTACCCTTTATGTATTTAAAGAAATCCTTACTGTTAATTTTTACATTTTAAGTCAACCTTTCCTCATACATCATTTCTGATATTCTAATTTCCTGTTTAACCAATGTTTTTTGATATTCTATAATCTTCTAAGTCTCCTATGACACCAGTCAATTTAAACTTTTTAAAATTATACTTTAACTTATCTGTTAAATTCTTTGTGTATCAGTATCACCAAATAATTCACCTGCCCAATTCACAACAGATAAGTCTTGTTGCATCCCTTCAAAATTTGTTTTCTGAAATTTATAACCACATTATCATTATTCCTTATCGCTACATGTATCAAATTATTGAACATAATGGAGCAATGATCACTTGTACCCAGATGTTCCCCAATTTTTACTCTCTGGATCATTTCTATATTTGAAGTTAACAATAAATCTAAAACAACATTGTTTCTCGTATGTTCTGTGACTAATTGGTGAAGAAACCATTTAAACAGTTTTCAGAACCTTTTCTCCCTTATAATTTGACTCTATCATTTCTCAATTTATATGACTGAAATTAAAACCATCCATACTTGTGACTTCATTAACAAATGAAATCATAATATCATTGTAAAGTTTCCCACTAATTTCATCAGGATCATTTGGTGGTCCATAACAAATTCCTACTAAAAGCCTTTTCCCTTTAAATCTACTAACAGACACTCAAACAGATTCAATCTCTTTGCTATTATCTTTGATATCCTCAACTTCAACAGGATGTAACTTACACATTACACATGAAGCCACTCCTCTCCAGCTATTTACTACTCTGTCTCTATTAAATAACCTATAACCATGTATTTCAAAGAAACTTCTGTCATTAAAATCATCTATGTTTAACCATGCTTCAGTTATTCCCATTATATCAAAACCTTCTATTACTACCAGTGTCCTAAAGTCATCTATTTTATTTATTATACTTATAGCATTACAATAGCAACACTTAAGCCTATTCTTATAATTACTTCTGTACACATTTCCTGTGCTAAATTTTTATCTGCCTCTTATTCTTTTTGCATTTAGTTTTTCTGGTCCCTGAACACTGTCTAATCTTAGTTTAAATCTGTTTGTTTGTCTTTTGAATTTCGTGCACAGCTATTCAAGGGCTATCTGCCCTAGCCATCCCTAATTTAGCAACATAAGACTAAAGGGAAGGCAGCTAGTCATTACCATCCATTGCCAACTCTTTTACCAATGAATAATGGGATTGACCTTCACATTATAATGCCCCTATGGCTGAAAGGGTGATATGGGGAATTGAACCCGTGACCCTAAGATTACGAGTCAAACGCCTTAACTCAACTGGTCATGCCGGGCACAGTTTAAATCTTCCCTTACAGCTGAGTTAATAGTCTTAGCAAATAAGCCAGTCCCTATCTTATTTAAATGTAAATTATCCACTGAACTGATCCTACAAGTTAAATCAACCAATCTGTTAATCTTTACATCTGTTCAAGTCTAATATTTGGCCCAAGTAACCTACTTATAACTTCAACCCCATAATTAATTCTGGGCATTATCCCTCACAAAATTAGATTACTGCCATTTTTTTAAGTGCCTTTATCAACCCCTTGTATTTATATGATTCTGTTATTTCCCACAGTCTACACTTTTCTTTATCTGTTGCTTCTACTTTAATTATGATAGCTTCCACCATTCCATCCAATCTACAAACTCTACATACAAATTGCACGTCTTCATTACTAACTTCCTTAAAAGTACATGCCAGTCCCAGGTTCACAAATAAACCCCCTTATTTCACCAATTACACTTAACAAATTGTGAATGCTTACCTTGTATACCAGTTTTAACTATTCTATTTATACATACAGACTGAACATAAATACTCAGTATCAGTATAAGATGATAGACTTTAATACTGAACCTAGAAAAATAATAATAATTACAGAACAAAGTATAAGGTGAAACGCTTTTATACTAAACCTAGGAAAAATAGTATTTAAAGACTTTAATATTAAATCTAGGAAAAAACTGAAGGTTTAATACTTAACATAGAAAATAATAATTACAGAATTGAATACAAAATTAAATTAAAAGTTTTAATACTGAACCTCTAAATAATTATAATGAAAGAACAAAATGTGAAAGTAAAGGCTATAGTACTGAATTTATCAAAATAATATTACTCACAGAAAAAACGTATAAAATGAAAAACATACACTAAAGGTGAAAATCCATAGTCTTCTTAACTCGCATCCATACATATTTTTTTATTAGGTTAGAAAAATGTTGAAAAGGAGTGAATAAAACTAAAACATGATAATATTCTAATGAAGAGAAACTCATGAAATATTCTATACAAGTCATGAAACAACGAGTTAAACTATGAAGCAATAAAAGATTATTCCATAAATTCATAGGTTGTGATTATGTAAATACTGTGAAAATTTATGAAGAATTGGAGCTATGTACATGAAACATACATTATTAATTCCACCTTTATGAAACGAATCTTCACCAGAGTATAGATACACATAAGTGTGAAAATTCTAATTTGTTTTCATTCAGAAACATAGTTCCAAAGAGGACAACCTACATATGTCACCATCAAAGAATAATATTGATGTTCTGAATTACTACATGAAATGTATCATCCCTCATTCTATCATTGACAAAACAAATTGTTTATCTAGAAATCACAGCTTTGTTTTTATTCTTAAGAACAAAGTTACATAAGGGACTACCTGTGCTGGGCCTACCACAAGTGCTATAGCACTTGAAGGTATTATAACATCAGGTAATACAACTGAAGACTTCTAACGCTAATTTTTTTTAAAATAAAAATCATCCACATTGTTGTGTTTTATCAGATTACTCATGATTTGAAATGGTAGAAAGGTTGTATTTAAAGTAATAACAAATGAAACAGATATATGTGTGGGTTAAGTCTCAATGTTAACTTCTACATTATTATTTTCCATGAAGTTTTAAAGAGAATAAATGAAATATCAAAGGTATTCAGCTACTTAGTAGTTACTGATGTAATAAATCTGGTCTTGAATGTTCACTGAAGTTGACTTTGTTTTTTAAGTCAGTTAATATTTTGTATTATCATTAGCAAAAAAATTCCTCAAACCTCAAAAAACACATGCAAAATATTAAAATAACTTACTCAGAGTTAATATATCTTTTTAATGATATCAAATAATTATCTGTCTGTTTTCATGGAATTTTTGTACTGAATTTTACAATAAATTAATATTAGGCATATCTTCCCTTACCCTAAATTCTTAGTCAAAATCATATCAACCCTCAAATGGGTCAAAGGGCACATTATGATGTATAAAAGAATTGATTTCAAAATTTAATTACACAGCTCTACTTTCAGTGCATGTAAGTAAAACTATGCATCACTATTGTGAGTTATTATTTTTTTGGTCTATTGAAATGCATCTTTAAAATCTACAAAAATTAACTTGTATTCACCTTCCACATAAAAACAAACAAGGCTTACAGTGAGGCTTAGCAAGTGCAATGCATAAGTGTAAATTTCATAACACGTAAATACTAGAAATCATTGTTTTTCTAATATCTTTTACTTAATGTTCTATACTTTAATAAACATAACTAAAATTTAAGTACTTGTGAGTAAATAGAAATTATATATATATACATGTGTGTATGTTCATGAGCACTTACACACTTTGTAACTTATGCTATTAAATTTCAATCACCCTACCAAGTTTGTGGAATTGGCTCAGACAGTACAGAGCCATTATTTTGTACTTTTTTAATGTAAAACAATTCTTGTTTCAACCACTATACTGTAATAGCTGATAATTCTTCACCCATCACATTCTTGAATTATGATAAACTCTGTGAGAATGCTTTGGTTATTGCATCACATGAATGACTCACTGCTTTATGATCAACAGGTTTGTGCTTCAGTTGCTAAAATAAAAACAGAAAATGTGTGAAAAGTGGTCAGTGCTTGAGAGGATTGAATATTACTATTCAAAAACTACAAATTTCCTGATCAGTAGAAATCATGCAACAACATATGAACCATCTCACCAATAAAATATATTGTCATGCACATAAATACAGATATTCTTTATCAATATAAATCATGTAAGTGTAAAATCACATGAAACACCTGATCAACTGAAAATATATAGTCATATATCTAAAATTACAAACACTCTTTATGAATAAAAATCTTCTAATTGTACCAATAACTATTTTCTCACATCACAAGAAAATAGACAAGTTAAAAAAAAATGGTACATGTTTCTGATCAGACAAACCCATGCAGCTGTACTAAAAAATATATATTTCTTTTACTTTGTATACTGGACCTTTCATTGAAACTATAAGCAACACATATGTGTAAAAACCAGTATATTATTTCTGGTATATCTACAAATGTTCATTATAAGTAACCAAAACATTTAGATAACAAAAATTTAAATAATAAAACGTAAAGCCAAGTATTTTTGAAAAATTTTCAATTCCTGAAAAATGAAGTTCCACTTTCTGAAAGTTTCAGGTATTCATTTCCTTTATGTTCCTAGAAATGAAATTATAAAAACTAGAAACACACCTGTTGAAAAAATGTCAGTACTTACCAGTGAGAATGATGTGACTGCACAAGAACTGGTGCACCAGGACTGCGAATATCCCAAAATTTCGTATGGCAGTCATCACCACAAGTTACGAGAAAATACTGACGATTTGGATTAAAGTCGAGCTCTCTCACAAGCTGTCCATGAGCACTCTCAATCACCCAGGACTGTCTGTTGGATAAGAAAGATTAGTTCAAAACTAAGATCACACATAACTAATGTACAATAAGAGCTGGAAACTGTCCCTGAAATATCCAAAAAAAGAAAACTGAACACTCACTGCATGGTACGCAGATCCCATCCACGAACACTGGTATCAACAGCAGCTGCTACAATGTTACAATTCTGGTGAGGATTCCAACTTGCTGCATTTATTTGAGGCTTCCCTTTCATGTCAGCAGAACCTGTTGCTACAATCTAAAGAAAAACAGTGACACATTTAAAAAATACACTTGATACCAAAATATACAGTAAAAATAATTAAACTCACATATATATATATATATATCACACCTTCTAAACAAAGTGTTTCTATGACTGTATGATGTTGTACCTACTAAACAAACTGTTTCTATGACTTTAATGTTGTACCTTCTAAACAAACTGTTTCTATAACTTTAATGTTGTACCTTCTAAACAAACTGTTTCTATGACAATGATGTTGTACCTTCTAAACAAACTGTTTCTATGACATTGATGTTGTACCTTCTAAACAAACTGTTTCTATGACATTGATGTTGTACCTTCTAAACAAACTGTTTCTATGACATTGATGTTGTACCTTCTAAACAAACTGTTTCTATGACATTCATGTTGTACCTTCTAAACAAACTGTTTCTATGACATTGATGTTGTACCTTCTAAACAAACTGTTTATATAACTTTAATGTTGTACCTTCTAAACAAACTGTTTCTATGACATTGATGTTGTACCTTCTAAACAAACTGTTTCTATGACATTGATGTTGTACCTTCTAAACAAACTGTTTCTATGACTTTGATGTTGCACCTTCTAAACAAACTGTTTCTATGACTTTGATGTTGTACCTTCTAAACAAACTGTTTCTATGATTTTGATGTTGTGCCTTCTAAATAAACTGTTTCTATGACTTTGATGTTGCACCTTCTAAACAAACTGTTTCTATGACTTTGATGTTGCACCTTCTAAACAAACTGTTTCTATGACTTTGATGTTGCACCTTCTAAACAAACTGTTTCTATAACTTTAATGTTGTACCTTCTAAACAAACTGTTTCTATGACATTGATGTTGTACCTTCTAAACAAACTGTTTCTCTGACATTGATGTTGCACCTTCTAAACAAACTGTTTCTATGACTTTAATGTTGTACCTTCTAAACAAACTGTTTCTATGACTTTGATGTTGTACCTTCTAAACAAACTGTTTCTATGACTTTGATGTTGCACCTTCTAAACAAACTGTTTCTATGACTTTGATGTTGTACCTTCTAAACAAACTGTTTCTATGACTTTGATGTTGCACCTTCTAAACAAACTGTTTCTATGACTTTGATGTTGCACCTTCTAAACAAACTGTTTCTATGACTTTGATGTTGCACCTTCTAAACAAACTGTTTCTATGACTTTGATGTTGTACCTTCTAAACAAACTGTTTCTATGACTGTATGATGTTGTACCTTTTAAACAAACTGTTTCATGACTTTGATGTTGTACCTTCTAAACAAACTGTTTCTATGACTTTGATGTTGTACCTTCTAAACAAACTGTTTCTATGACTTTGATGTTGCACCTTCTAAACAAACTGTTTCTATGACTTTAATGTTGTACCTTTTAAACAAACTGTTTCTATGACTTTGATGTTGTACCTTCTAAACAAACTGTTTCTATGACTTTGATGTTGTACCTTCTAAACAAACTGTTTCTATGACTTTGATGTTGTACCTTCTAAACAAACTGTTTCTATGACTTTGATGTTGCACCTTCTAAACAAACTGTTTCTATGACTTTGATGTTGCACCGTCTAAACAAACCGTTTCTATGACATTGATGTTGCACCTTCTAAACAAACTGTTTCTATGGCTTTGATGTTGTACCTTCTAAACAAATTGTTTCTATGACATTGATGTTGTACCTTCTAAACAAACTGTTTCTATGACTGTATGATGTTGTACCTTCTAAACAAACTGTTTCATGACTTTGATGTTGTACCTTCTAAACAAACTGTTTCTATGACTTTGATGTTGCACCTTCTAAACAAACTGTTTCTATAACTTTAATGTTGTACCTTCTAAACAAACTGTTTCTATGACATTGATGTTGTACCTTCTAAACAAACTGTTTCTATAACTTTAATGTTGTACCTTCTAAACAAACTGTTTCTATGACAATGATGTTGTACCTTCTAAACAAACTCTTTCTATGACATTGATGTTGCACCTTCTAAACAAACTGTTTCTATGACATTGATGTTGTACCTTCTAAACAAACTCTTTCTATGACATTGATGTTGTACCTTCTAAACAAACTGTTTCTATGACATTGATGTTGTACCTTCTAAACAAACTGTTTCTATAACTTTAATGTTGTACCTTCTAAACAAACTGTTTCTATGACATTGATGTTGTACCTTCTAAACAAACTGTTTCATGACATTGATGTTGTACCTTCTAAACAAACTGTTTCTATGGCTTTGATGTTGTACCTTCTAAACAATCTGTTTCTATGACCATGTTCTATCTAATCAACAACACCTTAGGTGCAAAAAAAATGTGTAGCCAAAAAAGGACTGAACATAAGATTAAACTAACAAAATCAAAATTGAGACACAAACTGCTTAAAAGTTGGTAATGAATAGTAATCATCCACCTCCATGATAATTTCAAAAACCTTGTGCTACACTCTGATAATGTAATTTGCTTGGCCTAACCAATACTTATATATCTGTACATCCTTTCACCCTATACCTTTGCTGCTGTAAACCAGCTCTCTCCAACACAAATGACAAAAAAGGGCCATTTTTAAGTAGGATTAAGTTGTAGTAACACCTTTAGACTGATAGCTCATGTAACATTTTCCATATTGTTACACTCATAAAAGTGGTCAAATTTGAGCAGTTTTTGTTGAATAATTCAGTCCATATTACACATATTTAGACCAAACATGATACACATGTGTAAGTTTTAAAGATCTATCAGTGCACTAAATTTGAAAAAAAAATCTACACAAGTTGTTTTTCTACCAAAGAAAATTTCTATACAATCGATGCAAAAAAAAAAAGGGAGAGATGAAAAATTCAATCAAAATTAAAGATTTTAGATCTTGTGTATTTCTAACAGATTGTTTAGATTTTAGATCTTGTGTATTTCTAACAGATTGTTTAGATTTTAGATCTTGTGTATTTCTAACAGATTGTTTAGATTTTAGATCTTGTGTATTTCTAACAGATTGTTTAGATTTTAGATCTTGTGTTCTTCTAACAGATTGTGTAGATTAATATTACACAGCTTATTTTAGAAAGCTGACAATATCTATCAGTTAATTTACTTTAATCTCTGTTTCCTTGGTAGTAATATCACACAAAAGAACCCAAGTATCAACAATATTGATCAGTTGACTTACTTTAGCTTCTGTTCCATTAGCATTGATGTCCCATAGGAGAAGTTTATTATCCACAAGAGACACAAGCTGATTTCCTTCACAAGGGTGCCAAATAACACTGCAATTAGACATCATTGTGGTTCACATAAAACAGGTCAAGCAGGAATCTTCAGTTAAACTGACAAACTGGGGTACTTTGACTATGATAAAGCAGATAAATAAAATAAATATCCAGCTACCAAATGAAACTCATGAAATGTGATCAGGATATAGTGAAAATGTACATAAAATGTAATTAGAATTAAAACACATTCTTCCAGAATAAAACATGAAAATGATTCGATTGGGATTTGAAAATACAGAAATTTGTAAATTTTCCCTTTTTAACAATACAAAATCCATACATAGAAAATAAACTTTTAAATTACCATATGAACACTATAAAAAACAAAATGTTTCTCAATGAAAACTTATCAGTAATCCTGAAAACACCATGCATAAGTTAAAGGAAAAGCTTTCAGGTTTATTTAAAAAGAAGCATGGCTAAGCATCTAGAGATTTTATGTAAATGAAAATATTTATTTATGGATTTACCTTTTCACTTCTGACCCATGATGACTAGAATCAAGGGTGGTTAGCAGCGTGAGAGGAGAATAAGAAGAACTATCATCACTCACTACATGATCTTCTAATGTTGTAGGAATTTCCCAGAGGGCGCTGTCCATCTCACACTTACCTTGAGGAGCTGAATATAAATACATTTCTTCATAAACAAACTTTTTAACAGATGTATTTATGTATTTGCTCTAAATTTCTTTTCATTTTGAAACAAAGAATATTGTAAAAGTTAGGGTAAACAACAAATTCAAGTTTATATTTTGGTCAAAGTGAAGTTACAGAGCAAAAGAGCTTGGGTAATTCGTTCAAAACAACTGAATATATTGTTCCAGGTTTATTGTTGACTGCACAAACAACACTAACAAACCTAGAAAAAGGATAACAATAAACCTGAATATCCAGCACCAATAAGTGACAGTTTTGACACTGAATCAACATTTTTACCAGAAATTTAAAATACATAAATCATAACAATAAACTTGGTAAGTTGCAACAAGAAGGTTAAGAGAATTGTACTAAGTAAAGAGAAATATATAAAAATATATGTATGTTGTTAAACATAAAGTTGCACAATGGGCTTTCTGTGCTTTGCCAACCATCAGTATAGAAGCTTTATGTTTAGCATTAAAAGACTCAGACATACTGGTATGTCACTTTATAAAAATTATGAGTTTACATTACAACAAATTCAGACACTTAATCCCAATAAGTGTGTGAAAAAATGATAAGAATTGATTGATTGATTTAGTGTTTTATAGCACAGAGCAGCTAGGCTATCTGCAACAAACCTCTGGTAAAAAAGTAAAAATAAAGTAAATGCAGTAAAATTCATAAAAAGAAATGAAGGTAAAACAAAACATCATTGAAAAACAGAAAAAGCATAAAACCAATGTTGACATCCAGTCTACAATGTTAAGAAACTACAGTAAGAGAAGTTGTAAAGGACTTTCTGTAGCATAATGGTAATGATCATAACCCACCAGGAAGACTAACAGGTAAGTACAAGAACCACCACCAGTCACCTGAAGTTGGTCTTTCCAGTCCTGGTTCTGGGTTATGTGCCATTATGGCCAGTATCAAAAGGTAAAGTAATAAAAGTGTTAAAAGACATGCAGCAAAATTGTAATACTACCTCGCCAGGACAACTAACGGGTAGTTCAAACAGCAGTGTTAGTCACCTGAAGTTGGCCTTTCCAGTCCTAGTGTCGAGTTATTTAATGTTATGGCCATTTTCCAATTTCAAATTGAACTAGAGAGATTGTGACTCTTAAAAGGGAACCACAATTAAAAAGGTGTAATGGCCATTAAACAACTAAAATCTTTATCAAGGTGGACAGTGTCACTGTCACCAATAACACTGTCTGATGTAATGGACAAACCTTGGGACAGAACATGTTTAAAATGGTTCTGTCGTTGAGAGTCGTAACGATGGCAAGAAAGTAAAATGTGGCTTATAGTGATCTGACTGTTACACATACTACACATTGGTACATCAGTTCCAGATAAAAGAAAACAATGAGTTAAAAAACTGTGACCAATGCGTAGTCTAGTTAGAACAACTTCCTCCTTCCGGAAACTTACGGAAGCTAGATGGCAAAAGTCCAACATAAGGTTTTATTTGTAAAAGCTTGTTGTCGCATTCCTCACTCAAAGTCGACTGCCAGCTGGCATGGAGCTGAGCCTCGAATACAGGACCATAGTCCATGTATGGAATAAACACAGTAGTGATAGTGCCAGAGCAGATAGATTTAGCTGCCATGTCTGCAAGCTCATTCCCGCGAATACCAACGTGGCCTGGTATCCAGAAAAACTGGATAGAAGTAGATGTTAATGAGAAATGGGCCAGTCAGTTTTGAATATCAGCGAGAACAGGGTGTGAACCAACGTGAAGCGATTCCAAGGCCAGTATAGAACTAAACGAATCAGTATAAATAGTGCAGTCGGAGTACTTCTCAGCTTCAATATGATCCAGGGCAAGAGATATGGTGTACAGTTCAGCAGTGAACACAGAAGCTGTAGAGGGGATTCTGCGAGCAACCACCAAACCACAACAAACCATGGCAGAGTCATCTGATTTGGAACAATCCGTATAAATTGGAATAAAAAGATTGTTCGAAAGATGTTCAGTAAATAAAAGACGATACTTCCAATAGAGAGTATCTGCCTTTCTCAGATGACTTAAAGAAAGTCACATTTGGGGACTGTAATACGCCATGGTGGGATGGGCTGACCAGTGGATTCTGCAATGTTATCCAAGGACAGACCCAATTCATCTAATTGCGCCTGCACGCAAAAGCCAAAAGGAGCAATAGCAGATTATCTGTTCTGAAAACGTATGGCCCACTGAGGAAGGAAAACACATCTCCAGGTGGTATGCTTTGGTAAGGAACGAAGTTTCGAAGAAAATTGTGAAGACAGTTGCAAACGGCAAAGGTGCAGAAAAAATTCATGAGTTTCTACGTATAGGCTCTGAACTGGGAAGGTGCAGAAAGCTCCAATACAGAGCCGAAGTCTTTGATGATAAATGGGGTCCAGCATCATTAAGGCCGAGGGTCTGGCTGAGCTATAAACCAGTAATCCATAGTCGAGTTTCGATCGAATAAAAGTACGATATATCTTTAACACAGGACATCGATCCACCCCCCCAACTGGTGGTAGAGAAGACACGGAGGATGTTCAGTGCTCTTGTGCATTTGACCCATAGCTGCTTTAAGTGTGGTATAAAGGTCAACTTACGGTCAAAGATAAGCCCAAGAACCTGGTCTCAGGGACCACAGGCAGCAAAACTTCACCGATACGAAGTTCAAGATCAGGGTGAATATCCCGTTGGCAGCTGTATGCTGTGGTCCACTTCAGTACACGATCAAGGGCAGTTTGTAGTTGCTGTTCAATGTATCCCATGTTCGACTACTAACACGAGATGTGAAAGTCGTCAACATAGAGCCCGCTTGCAACAATAAGAGGGAGTTGTTCAGTGATGTCATTAATCTTTACACTGAAAAGTGTGACACTCAAAACAAAGCCCTGAGGGACTCCAAGTTCCTGTAGAAAAGAATGGGAACGTGTTGAACCCACAGGGACTTGGAATCTCCTGTCCATTAAAAATGTTTTAATAAAACTTGGCAAATGGCCACATAACCCATACATATGGAGGTCTCGCAAAATGCCATACCTCCATGTTGTGTCATAAGCCTTCTCAATGTCAAAGAATATTGATACAAGATGTTGTTGTTTGAGAAAGGCTTCTCTGATTGACATTTCAAGTCATATTAGGTGGTCCATGGTAGAGTACTGTCGTCGGAACCCACACTGGGTGGGCAAGAGGAGGTTGTTTCATTCGAAGAACCAAGCAAGTCGAGCATTAACCATCCTCTCTAAGGTCTTACAGAGACAGCTCGTCAAAGCAATTGGATGGTAGTTTGAAGGAATCTTGGGATCCTTCCCAAGCTCAGAGAAAGGTACGATAACAGCCTAACACCAGGCATTAGGAAAAACATTTTCCTGCCAGATCTGGTTAAAAACACAATTACAAAAGTATCAAGAGAAGCAGGAGAGAAATAGCGCAGCATGTCATAGTGTACATCATCAGGTCCAATAGATGTACTGCCAGACCGATGAAGGGCCATTTTCAGTTCCACCATTGTAAAGGGACGATTATAGTCAAAGAGACAGTCAGTTCAAAAGAAAAGAGGTAAAAGCTCTGCCCAAGTCTTGATGGCCAAGAAGGTGGAGGAACAAGCAGAAGTGCTAGATACCTGGCAAAGCTTACACCTGAGTATCGGCAATGCTCCGGACATCAGCTACTTCTTGGCCATCAGAGAGTAAGATCAAGAGGGGGACAGAATTGTAGTGCCCACCGACCTTGGAACCGGTGGTAGAAGATATGCCAGTTGTAACTTAATCCAAGATTCGTTCTGGCTTTGACGTCTTACCAACCTAGCATGTGCACAGGCCTGCTGGATAGCGATGTAGTTTGAAAGTGTGGGATATCTGTGGAAAGTATCCCAGGCCCGTTTTTGACCCTTTCATGCCATGTGGCAGGCAGAATCCCACCATGGACGAGGATATAGTGGAAAACGTGTTGAGGTTTTAGGAATACATTGAGCAGCTGCTTCTATAATACAGTCAGTTACTGCTGTCACACAGTCGTCTATTGATGGCTGACAAACGATGGCAGGATCAAGTTCTACAAGTTTTTTAAGTGAAAGTGGACTAGTCTGCCTGATCCAGCTTCCACTGGGGCACACGGGTAGAGTGGCATCGACCACAGCCAGTCTCTCTTAAAAGTATAGGAAAATGATCACTGCCTCATGGATTATTGTCAACCCTCCATGACAAATGGGAGAATAATGAAGAGGAGCAAACCGAGAGGTCAATAGTGAAAAAGGACTGACCAGGTGCATGAAAATAACTGGAAGAACCAGTATTGAAAACAGAAAGGTTGTGATCAGAGAGCATATGCTCTACAGAGCAACCCTCCTATCAATAACAGCACTTCCCAAAGGGGATGATGTCCATTAAAGTCCCCCAGGATTAGAAAGGGAGACGGCAACTGTTCAACGAGAGCATCAAGGTCTGGTTGATCATATGTCTCTCCAGGTGACATGTAGAGAGAACAAACAGTGATGGTATGACCCAAGGAAACAAGGATGGCTACCTACAGCCTCCAAGGGTGTGTTGAGTGACAAAGACAGGGTGGGCACATGCTGATCAACCAATAGTGCACCCCTTCATATACTCGTACATCACACAGCCTGTCATTTCTGTACAGAGAAAACTGAGAAAACATGACTGTATTGGCAGGTTTTAGAAATGTTTCTTGTAAGGAAAGACATGCAGGATGGTAGTAAGCAATCAGTGTTTTGATATCATCCAGAATAGAACATAAACCTCAACAGTTCCATTGTATCAAGGTGGTCATTTTTAATGATGTGTAAGCCAATTGGCTGGAGAGCCCTTCTGTTTATGACCTCTTTTTTCCTTACTGTCCTTATTTGGGGGAAGTCTATCAACCTCCATGGATCCTGCCCTGGGTCGATTGGGCAGGTCTTCATTGTTGGAAGGGGATTGCAGTGACTGAGGACGTGAATGAATGATTGTTTTGCAACTTGGAGTGTAAGAAAAAGATGTATCTGAAGAAATGCCTGTACCTGGAACCAAAGGATATGGATCATGGGGTTTGTTGAAATGTATGGGAGGAACAGAGATGGGTGTAGAAGTTGAATCATCAACTTTTTTGACCATGGAGGTCAAAAGGCTTTTCATTTGTTTTGAGAATGACTCTCTTGGAGGCACAGAGAGATCTGTCTGCACTCCCACTGTAGTGGTAGAACGAAGTGCTGCAGCATATGTCCGAAATGAAGTGGTGGACAGCAATTTCTGAGCCTCAAAATAACTAATGTTATGAGTCATTTTCAAATGCTGCACCTCTTTTTCCTCCAACCCTTCAGGGCAAGAACAAAAGTAGGAAGGATGAGAACCAATGCAGTTGACAGAATGTGGGTCTGTTTCACACTCATAGGTATTGTGGTCCTTGCCACCACAACGAGCTCATGTCAGGGAACCACGACATGACGTCTTTGAGTGGCCGAACCTATGACATTGGTAACATTGGAAAGGATTTGGAATGTACGGCCATACCTTGCAATTTAGATAACCTGCCTTCATGGTGGCAGGTGCACGTGGTGATGTAAATGTCAAAATGAGGATATTTGTCAACAGTGTAACTCCATCTTTGCGAGTGGAGATGCTCCTCACTGCAGAAACTCCTTGAGTGGAAAAACTAACAAGAATCTCTGACTTGGGGACGTTCTTCAAATCCCTCTCAACAAGAGGAGTTCACTGTGTTGGGATGTGGATGTTTCAACCAATATGCCTCCAGAACGAAGCTTCTTTACTGACTTTGGAGAGCCAGCAAGTCCCTCCAGTCCCTTCTGAATGAAAAAGGGGGACATTTGCCATAACGGTTTTTCTGAAAGAGAATGTAGGATGAGAAAATGAGGTACAACTGGTGGTACAGACGTTGAAGATTGCTGATCAGAATCTTCAAGATGTGGTCGTTTACTTATTGACTGTTTTTTCACTATTTTATTTAAATTTTCCGTAGGAGTATCCATAACAAAAAAGGAATATTTCAGTGTCCACTGATCCCACCCACCATGAAGCCCTACAAGGGGATGCACTGCAATGTCATGCAAGGACATTGCTGCAACACCATGGTTTCGTGAGCACTGTACCCAAACACCAGCATCAGATGCAATATCCACAACACCTGTTGAGAACTTCCAACACTAGTACTTGGTTGACTCTAGCCCAAGTGGACCAGCCGACTGACCTAAGGGGGCCCACCCAAAAGCCGCCCATCTACAGAAATTCAAGGCCAAAGTGGTATGTTAGGGTTGAACTCCTCAACCACCAGGATCCTCTTCCCCCTTTCACGGGTTGCCACGCACGGCAAACACGTGGGTGGATGTTTAGATCCCAGAGGAGGTAACCAGAAAGAACAGAACCTTCCCTGGGAGGTCCCCTCACCATGTACAGGAATCAACACTGAGGGGAAATGATAAGAATAAGCAGGAATTCAGGGTAACAGTAAATCAGGCAGAGCAAGGCTTAATGTTTAGCATGTCATAACAAAGACCGAACCATATGTGGATATGTCACATTCCAGAATTTGGAGTTATGGGTGCATTATAAAATTGACCTTAAATTCACGATATTCTATTAGACTATCTTTCCAGCTGGTACTGGATGGTGTTTATTAACTGCGATCCCTCTCCTATTATTTTGAAATTATGTATGGCTAGAACAACTAGACTTCACATAGCTCTGCACAAAATATCCCCCCAAACAGTAAAGAATCTCATTTTTGTAACACTCTTAAATCACTCTCAAACAATATTATGTACATAGGCCAATGCTTACATATTTTGTTGAAGCAAGTTGCAAACAAATTTGGATTTTTATGTGAGGCAGAGATATGCCACACTTCTCCTGCTGTGTGCAAAAACACATTCTTGGTGACTGTATGGTTCTCTTCATCGTACGTCAAATGATGAACCTACACAAGATAAATTACATTGTAACAAGACCTTATATATTCTTAGTGACTCTATTGTTCTCTTAATTGTACATCAGATGATGAATCTACACAAGATAAATTACATTGTAAAAAGACCTTATACATTCTTAGTGACTCTATTGTTCTCTTCATTGTACATCAGATGATGAATCTACACAAGATAAATTACATTGTAACAAGACCTTATACATTCTTAGTGACTCTATTGTTCTCTTAATTGTACATCAGATGATGAATCTACACAAGATAAATTACATTGTAACAAGACCTTATACATTCTTAGTGACTCTATTGTTCTCTTAATTGTACATCAGATGATGAATCTACACAAGATAAATTACATTGTAAAAAGACCTTATACATTCTTAGTGACTCTATTGTTCTCTTCATTGTACATCAGATGATGAATCTACACAAGATAAATTACATTGTAACAAGGCCTTATACATTGTTCTTATTCATTACCTTATACACAGTAAGTTTATTTTTATTACAACCCATAGCCATTAGTTTAAAGTACAGAGTAAGTTTCTTTTTATTACAACTCATAACCATAAGTTTAAAGTACAGAGTAAATTTATTTTTATTACAACCCATAACCATAAGTTTAAAGTACATAGTAAGTTTATTTTTATTACAACTCATAATCATAAGTTTAAAGTACACAGTAAGTTTATTTTTATTACAACCCATAACCATAAGTTTAAAGTACATAGTAAGTTTATTTTTATTACAACCCATAACCATAAGTTAAAAGTATAGAGTAAATTTATTTTTATTACAACTCATAACCATAAGTTTAAAGTACATAGTAAGTTTATTTTTATTACAACTCATAACCATAAGTTTAAAGTATAGAGTAAATTTATTTTTATTACAACTCATAATCATAAGTTTAAAGTACATAGTAAGTTTATTTTTATTACAACTCATAACCATAAGTTTAAAGTACATAGTAAGTTTATTTTTATTACAACTCATAACCATAAGTTTAAAGTACATAGTAAGTTTCTTTTTATTACAACTCATAACCATAAGTTTAAAGTACAGAGTAAATTTATTTTTATTACAACCCATAACCATAAGTTTAAAGTACATAGTAAGTTTATTTTTATTACAACTCATAATCATAAGTTTAAAGTACACAGTAAGTTTATTTTTATTACAACCCATAACCATAAGTTTAAAGTACATAGTAAGTTTATTTTTATTACAACCCATAACCATAAGTTAAAAGTATAGAGTAAATTTATTTTTATTACAACTCATAACCATAAGTTTAAAGTACATAGTAAGTTTATTTTTATTACAACTCATAACCATAAGTTTAAAGTATAGAGTAAATTTATTTTTATTACAACTCATAATCATAAGTTTAAAGTACATAGTAAGTTTATTTTTATTACAACTCATAACCATAAGTTTAAAGTACATAGTAAGTTTATTTTTATTACAACTCATAACCATAAGTTTAAAGTACATAGTAAGTTTATTTTTATTACAACTCATAACCATAAGTTTAAAGTACATAGTAAGTTTCTTCTTCTTACAACAAAACCACTTCCTACATAATATTTCACCCAGCAGTGTGTTGCTTTTATGCACACTGACTTCTGGAGGTAAAAGAGAAACACAATAACATGGCATTCTAAACAGTCTTTATACATATATATATGCACTTTGGAAGAATCATAGCTCTATAAGATTGCTAACATAGCAGGCCATATCATCAGCTCTATCCAGCATTAGTTTGTGGAAAGCAGCATTCATAATGCAAACTACGTAAAGACATAGAATCCAAAATATTATTAGACATAGAAATTCTTTGCAAGGAGTGGCCATCTATTCCAATGGAAATGTACCTGAGATTGTTAATTATTGTCCTATGATGGCTCTCCATCTTATTGCAAACCAGCTGCACACTTTCAAAATGTGACTACTTCACTTTTTATGGCATGTGGTACTGTGGAGCACATGTAACTTGAGCACTTGCAAAGGAAAGTTAATTAATATTTCGAGCTCCATCATCTCTTACCTTTGCTTTATTTGTACCATGAAAATAAAGGTTTTCCTGTGTAAACACTTCAAACTGGCTGAGAAAACCACCAGGGGAACATTCTGATATTTTGATTGGTTATACACACAACACAAAGTAGAGTAGGTTTATGTACACAAGTATTTTGAAAAATAGAAGTGGCCACTTTGGTTGATTCATTAAATATAATAATATTTCATAGAATAAAAAAGACAGGAGATTCTTATTTTACATTCTAGATTATCAATATTAGTAATTCGAGTTTTCAATTTGTAATAAACAACAATGTATTTCAATATCACCTAATTTGAACCAAAGATGCATTCAACATACCACATGACACACAAATCAATATTTAAGATTTTTTTAAAATTGAGAAGTCAGCTAATGCAAATTACTAAAATTTGAATTATAATCCATAATTTGATACCAAACTTATTTACATACATTCATAAAATAGAAGTTTCATACAATTTTGAACATAAGTCTACCAACATGATGGCTTTTCCTATGGTTAAGGGATCACAGGAAAAGTTTAACTTTTAAGTAGCTATACTTGTTGCTTGTTAAACCTCAAAATGTCATAAGTCTGGTCAATCTCTCAGATGCTGCAAACATGACATACATTTTTTGATACCTGCTATGCAAACAAGATACTATAGATGGTGAAACTAGGCTGAACTCACTTCTCCATGTAATACATACCAATAGCAAAATAAATACACCACTGTATAATACATTCATATCTCAACCAAAACAATAACAAACCCTCAGTGATAAAAATAACACTATGAAGAGCTGTACAAACAATAGTTTTGACTTTACCCACCTGATTGTCAAATTTCAATGACTGAGTGCCCACTAAAAAACTCACAGTTTCTAGCTCTGCTTTCTGTGCTGTTAGTGCTCGTGACTGAAAAACAACAACAATAATACTTAATAAGCAAAGACATGAGAAGGGATTCTCTTTTAAAAATATAGTGTACAGTCTACACAGATATTTACACTATATCAAATGATCTACACTGATATTTACACAAAACATGTGGTACACACTAATATTTACACTATAGCACATGGTCTACACTGATATTTACACTACAACAAGTGGTCTACACAGATATTTACACTATAACAAGTGGTCTAAAGAAATATCTACACTATAAGAAATGGTCTACACAGATATTTACACTATAATATGGTCTACACAGATATTTACACTATATCAAGTCATCTAAACAGATATTTACACCATAACAAGTAGTCTAAACAGATATTTACACTATAACAAATGGTCCACACAGACATTTACACTATGACATGTGGTCTACACAGATATTTACACCATAACAAGTGGTCTAAACAGATATTTACACAAAACATGTGGTATACACTGATATTTACACTATAACATGTGGTCTACACAGATATTTACACTATAACATGTGGGCTACACTGATATTTACACTATAACATGTGGTCTACACAGATATTTACACTATAATGTGATCTACACAGATATTTACACTATAACAAGTGGTCTAAACATATTTACACAAAACATGTGGTACACACTAATATTTACACTATAGCACATGGTATACACAGATATTTACACTATAACGTGGTTTACATAGATATTTCCATTGTAGCACGTGGTCTAGACAGTATACAGATATACAGGCCACACTCTATGGTAGACTACACACTATAGTAACACTGAAAAGCTCTACTGTCACTACACACTATACTAACACTGAAAAGCTCTACTGTCAGTACACACTATACTAACACTGAAAAGCTCTACTATCACTGAAAAGCTCTACTACACACACTATACTAACACTGAAAAGCTCTACTATCACCACACTCTATGGTAGACTACACACTATATTGACACTGAAAAGCTCTACTATCACCACACACTATATTAACACTGAAAAGCTCTACTATCACCACACACTATACTAACACTGAAAAGCTCTGCTATCACTGTCTACTATCAGTACACACTATACTAACACTGAAAAGCTCTACTATCACCACACACTATACTAACACTGAAAAGCTCTACTGTCAGTACACACTATACTAACACTGAAAAGCTCTACTATCACCACACACTATACTAACACTGAAAAGCTCTACTATCAGTACACACTATACTAACACTGAAAAGCTCTGCTATCAGTACACACTATACTAACACTGAAAAGCTCTACTATCAGTACACACTATACTAACACTGAAAAGCTCTACTATCAGTACACACTATACTAACACTGAAAAGCTCTACTATCAGTACACACTACACTAACACTGAAAAGCTCTACTATCAGTACACACTACACTAACACTGAAAAGCTCTACTGTCACTACACACTATACTAACACTGAAAAGCTCTTACTATCTAGTACACACTATACTAACACTGAAAAGCTCTACTGTCAGTACACACTATACTAACACTGAAAAGCTCTACTATCAGTACACACTATACTAACACTGAAAAGCTCTACTGTCAGTACACACTATACTAACACTGAAAAGCTCTACTATCAGTACACACTATACTAACAACACTGAAAAGCTCTACTATCAGTACACACTATACTAACACTGAAAAGCTCTACTATCAGTACACACTATACTAACACTGAAAAGCTCTACTATCGGTACACACTATACTAACACTGAAAAGCTCTACTATCAGTCTACACACTATACTAACACTGAAAACTATACTAACACTGCTCTACTATCAGTACACACTATACTAACACTGAAAAGCTCTACTATCAGTTGCACACTATACTAACACTGAAAAGCTCTACTATCGGTACACACTATACTAACACTGAAAAAAAGCTCTACTATCAGTACACACTGCTACACTGAAAAGCACTGAAAAGCTGCTATCACCACTCTACTCAGTACATCACTTATACCTAACACTGCTCTACTATACTAACACTGACAAAGCTCTACTATCAGCTATCACTGCACTATACTAACACTGAAAAGCTCTACTATCAGTACACACTATACTAACACTGAAAAGCTCTACTATCAGTACACACTATACACTGAAAAGCTCTACTGAACACACTATACTCTGAAAAGCTGTACTATCTACTACTAACACTACACACTACACTAACACTGAAAAGCTCTACTATCACTACACACTATACTAACACTGAAAAGCTCTACTATCACCATACTAACACTCTATACTAACACTGAAAAGCTCTACTATCAGTACACACACTATACTAACACTGAAAAGCTCTACTATCGCTATACTACACTAAAAGCTCTACTAACACACTGACTAACACTCTAAGCTATCATCAGTACACACTATACTAACACTGAAAAGCTCTACTATCAGTACACACTATACTAACACTGAAAAGCTCTACTATCAGTACACACTATACTAACACTGAAAAGCTCTACTATCACCACACACTATACTAACACTGAAAAGCTCTACTATCACCACACACTATACTAACACTGAAAAGCTCTACTATCAGTACACACTATACTAACACTGAAAAGCTCTACTATCAGTACACACTATACTAACACTGAAAAGCTCTACTATCAGTACACACTATACTAACACTGAAAAGCTCTACTATCACTACACACTATACTAACACTGAAAAGCTCTACTATCAGTACACACTATACTAACACTGGAAAGCTCTACTATCAGTACACACTATACTAACGCTGGAAAAGCTCTACTATCAGTACACACTATACTAACACTGAAAAGCTCTGCTATCACGGTTGCACTATACTAACACTGAAAAAGCTCTCTACTATCAGTACACACTATACTAACACTGAAAACTCTACTATCACTATACACACTATACTAACACTGAAAAGCTCTACTATCAGTACACACTATACTAACACTGAAAAAGCTCTACTATCAGTACACACTATACTAACACTGAAAAGCTCTACTCATCACACTATACTAACACTGAAAAGCTCTACTATCACTACACACTATACTAACACTGAAAAGCTCTACTATCACTACGCTATACTAACACAAGCTCTACTATCACTGAAAAACTCTACTACTATCACTACACACTATACTAACACTGAAAAGCTCTACTATCACTACACACTATACTAACACTGAAAAGCTCTACTATCACTACACACTACACTAACACTGAAAAGTTCTACTATCAGTACACACTATAGTAACACTGAAAAGCTCTACTATCAGTACACACTATAGTAACACTGAAAAGCTCTACTATCAGTACACACTATAGTAACACTGAAAAGCTCTACTATCACTACACACTACACTAACACTGAAAAGCTCTACTATCACTACACACTACACTAACACTGAAAAGCTCTACTATCACCACACTTACTTTCTTTTTCCCATCAGACAACTAAAATATCTCTTGTTTCTTAGTTTAACCTACATTATTACTACAGTAACATGAATGTAACCCTATAATAAGATATTCAGTTTCAACACATTGAGGAAGATACTGAACAAAAAATAGCTTTTAACTTTAAATTCACACATATCAAATGAAAGAAGTATACAATAAAAAACAAAGATAAACTACAGTGAGAAGAAGGGGACAATGAGCACATCAGTTACTTTCGTAGGATGTGACCCACATCTTGGTAAATTACCAGCCACCATGAGGGTCAGAAAAGTGTATCTCAGACTTAAGAAAATTTGTAACTAGCACAGTACTCTTGTGCTTACTGTGTTCAAATTCAAGTAGTAAAATCACCAATAGCTTTAAAATGTATGAGTAAATGGAGTTTAAAAATCCTACAAGGTCATGAAGGTGTGGTCAGTACTTTGAATGACATGCTAAACAATGTTCTGGATTCAATGAATGCACTACATACTCTATTCCACAAATAGAGTAAAAATAGGCAGTACCTAACATATGTACCCATTTTTTTCCAGCTATTGCTAAAAAAATTATTATGAAACTAGTACTGAATGTTGTGGTGGTTAAAACTACTATGGTTAAAACTACTACGGTGATACAAAAACTTTAATAAATATTTCACTTCTTCAACACACTTCATTTGTTATATTTGAATTTGTTTTTTCTTACAAATACCTGGTAAACTGATTGTACGTATTCTAACTTAACCCTCACATGGCAGCCTGATTGTACGTATTCTAACTTAACCCTCACATGGCAGCCGTCATCAATCGATGCTGCTACATACACATTCCTGCTGTTTGAGGGTTAAACTCAGTTGGGATCAAAAACGTTCGAGCTCAGTAAGTTATCTAGATTTTGTTTACTCAAAGGGTAAGTGAGAAGAAAATGTGAACAGGTCTTCTTGCTACATGGGAAGTTATTCATCTGATTGGTTTTTCTGCTCCTCAGTGCTAGTGTAGGTGTAGCCACAATGTTTAAATAAAAACAAATTGGAGAGCTGTTCACTGACAGCATGATAATGTAAAACTTATCAATGTTCCATAATTTCAGTTTCTTCATGTTTGTTTTTAACTGTTACAAAGAAAAGAACATTTCATACTTTGACTGGACTAGAATTCATGATACATTCTGAATCAAAATGTTACGGAGCTGAAATAAGGCAAGGAAATATGAATTAAATTAAAATTGAAACTAAAACCAAATAACAGTTTTGGGGAACAAAACAATCTGTGCACAATAAACTGATAAACATGAAACATTCTGTGTACAATAAGTTGATAAATATGAAAGAATCTGTTTACAATAAGCTGATAAACATGAAACATTCTGTATACAATAAGCTGATAAACATGAAACATTCTGGGTGCAATAAGCTAATAAACATGAAACATTCTGTGTACAATAAGCTTATAAACATGAAACATTCTATGTGCAATAAGCTGATAAACATGAAACATTCTGTGTACAAATAAGCTGATAAACATGAAACATTCTGTGTGCAATAAGCTGATAAACATGAAACATTCTGTGTGCAATAAGCTGATAAACATGAAACATTCTGTGTGCAATAAGCTGATAAACATGAAACATTCTGTGTGCAATAAGCTGATAAACATGAAACATTCTGTACACAGTAAGTTGATAAACATGATAACAATGTGTTACTATATGTTTGTTAACATTCTTAATGTGTTAAAGTATCAGGTACATAAAATGCAAGGTGTACTAAAACTGCTCACTATTTCAGAACCATAATTTTTAAATGTCATACAGCCACCATGGGTACTATATGTGGTTTCCACCAACTCCAGAACTGACGTAAATTACTCCTAAAAAATTAAACTGTGGAGTTCTGATATGGCCTCTTTGAAAGCATTGTAATATATATTCAAATAATGAGAGAGAGCTATGAAACATTAACTCTTACTATATTACCTGGAACTCCAAACCATAGATAACTGGAGCTTCGTCATCCATTCCTAAATTCACCAAAAACCCCAAAAGAAGTACTTCAGTCTATTCTCTTGCTAAAGAATAATAAAAACCCAAACACATGAATAACAGTGTTTTATAACTGTGCTAGATTTAAAATACAATGCACTATATTAATTACTGAACGTACACCAAGGCAGTTGCATCATACATTTATTACAAATTCTACTTTTATACATATAGACATTTTAAAAAATGCTCTGTGAAATGAACCAGTATGATATTTCTCCAAGACAAAAAGGTTTTGTAACATCTTTAATAATACTTAACTTACCTAGCGTGCAATGTCTTAGGAAGAGTTCCTTCATTCCAACCAAAGAAGATTTATACAAGACTATATTTAGAAACCTTTAAAAACAGATGAACAACTGTGAGGTATCAGAAAATGAGAAAACAATAAAAAACCTTATATTTACTTCAATGTTTTGTAAAAATAATTTATACGTTTGCAGAAAGTCTTCAATTTGAAACCAAGTGTACCTCTAATGTGATAAAATCCACACGTGCTATTCTTTCACACATTAATAGAAAAATATCAGATATGCAGTTTAACTTTCACAAGTGTTACAAAATATACAATATCAAATTTTTGCCTTCTCTGAAATTATTAATATATTTCATTCTAAAACACCGAATAGCATATTAAATTCAGACTTTTAGTGTTTTTGTTAAAAGTGGTAACTAGGCTTAGAAACAAGTTTTACAAAAATATAAATGTGCTACTGCAACAAAAAATTTTGGATTACAGTTGAGATAATTACCTATTAGCACCTATTATTATTTGCACTTCTAAAATAATTTATCTACTTAGTTTTCAATGAACAGACGTATCTTTTGAGCACTAGTATCATTCCACTTACACATGGGACAGATTTGACCATAATAAGTTTCTCAAGAATTTACATACCAAGAGTGCAATGATTTGTCCACACTACAGTGATACATATTTAAACAACACTGTAAGATATTAAAAGTTCATAGTTCATTTGTATTTACAGTAGTATGAGACAACCTTCTCTATACTATAAACAGAGACAGCTTTAAAATAACCACTTTCTACTAGCTGGGTTAAAGGATGAATGTAGTTTTGGTGAAACAAATGTGAAAACCTATGTAGAGTTCAAGAACAGAGTCAACAGTTTTACTGTCTTATTGGTACCCGTTGTTTAAGGCCAAAAGAAATAACCAGTATTTTATAACCTGTGTGATGATGTTCAAGTAACGAGTGTACAGTGTAACAGGTGTATTTTATAACCTGTGTGATGATGTTCAAGTAACGAGTGTACAGTGTAACAGGTGTATTTTATAACCTGTGTGATGATGCTCAAGTAACGAGTGTACAGTGTAACAGGTGTATTTTATAACCTGTGTGATGATGTTCAAGTAACGAGTGTACAGTGTAACAGGTGTATTTTATAACCTGTGTGATGATGTTCAAGTAACGAGTGTACAGTGTAACAGGTGTATTTTATAACCTGTGTGATGATGCTCAAGTAACGAGTGTACAGTGTAACAGGTGTATTTTATAACCTGTGTGATGATGTTCAAGTAACGAGTGTACAGTGTAACAGGTGTATTTTATAACCTGTGTGATGATGCTCAAGTAACGAGTGTACAGTGTAACAGGTGTATTTTATAACCTGTGTGATGATGCTCAAGTAACGAGTGTACAGTGCAACAGGTGTATTTTATAACCTGTGTGATGATGCTCAAGTAACGAGTGTACAGTGTAACAGGTGTATTTTATAACCTGTGTGATGATGCTCAAGTAACGAGTGTACAGTGTAACAGGTGTATTTTATAACCTGTGTGATGATGTTCAAGCTTGAGTGTACAGTGTAACAGGTGTATTTTATAACCTGTGTGATGATGTTCAAGCTAACGAGTGTACAGTGTAACAGGTGTATTTTATAACCTGTGTGATGATGTTCAAGCTAACGAGTGTACAGTGTAACAGGTGTATTTTATAACCTGTGTGATGATGCTCAAAATAACGAGAGTGTACAGTGTAACAGGTGTATTTTATAACCTGTGTGATGATGCTCAAGTAACGAGTGTACAGTGCAACAGGTGTATTTTATAACCTGTGTGATGATGTTCAAGTAACGAGTGTACAGTGTAACAGGTGTATTTTATAACCTGTGTGATGATGCTCAAGTAACGAGTGTACAGTGTAACAGGTGTATTTTATAACCTGTGATGATGCTCAAATGCTTGAGTGTACAGTGTAACAGGTGTATTTTATAACCTGTGTGATGATGCTCAAGTAACGAGTGTACAGTGTAACAGGTGTATTTTATAACCTGTGTGATGATGTTCAAGTAACGAGTGTACAGTGTAACAGGTGTATTTTATAACCTGTGTGATGATGTTCAAGTAACGAGTGTACAGTGTAACAGGTGTATTTCATAACCTGTGTGATGATGCTCAAGTAACGAGTGTACAGTGTAACAGGTGTATTTTATAACCTGTGTGATGATGCTCAAGTAACGAGTGTACAGTGCAACAGGTGTATTTTATAACCTGTGTGATGATGTTCAAGTAACGAGTGTACAGTGTAACAGGTGTATTTTATAACCTGTGTGATGATGCTCAAGTAACGAGTGTACAGTGTAACAGGTGTATTTTATAACCTGTGATGATGCTCAAGTAACGAGTGTACAGTGTAACAGGTGTATTTTATAACCTGTGTGATGATGTTCAAGTAACGAGTGTACAGTGTAACAGGTGTATTTTATAACCTGTGTGATGATGCTCAAGTAACGAGTGTACAGTGCAACAGGTGTATTTTATAACCTGTGTGATGATGTTCAAGTAACGAGTGTACAGTGAAACAGGTGTATTTTATAACCTGTGTGATGATGCTCAAGTAACGAGTGTACAGTGTAACAGCTGTATTTTATAAGCTGTGTGATGATGCTCAAGTAACGAGTGTACAGTGTAACAGGTGTATTTTATAACCTGTGTGATGATGTTCAAGTAACGAGTGTACAGTGTAACAGGTGTATTTTATAACCTGTGTGATGATGTTCAAGTAACGAGTGTACAGTGTAACAGGTGTATTTTATAACCTGTGTGATGATGTTCAAGTAACGAGTGTACAGTGTAACAGGTGTATTTTATAACCTGTGTGATGATGTTCAAGTAACGAGTGTACAGTGTAACAGGTGTATTTTATAACCTGTGTGATGATGTTCAAGTAACGAGTGTACAGTGTAACAGGTGTATTTTATAACCTGTGTGATGATGTTCAAGTAACGAGTGTACAGTGTAACAGGTGTATTTTATAACCTGTGTGATGATGCTCAAGTAATGAGTGTACAGTGTAACAGGTGTATTTTATAACCTGTGTGATGATGTTCAAGTAACGAGTGTACAGTGTAACAGGTGTATTTTATAACCTGTGTGATGATGCTCAAGTAACGACTGTACAGTGTAACAGGTGTATTTTATAACCTGTGTGATGATGCTCAAGTAACGAGTGTACAGTGTAACAGGTGTATTTTATAACCTGTGCGATGATGCTCAAGTAACGAGTGTACAGTGTAACAGGTGTATTTTATAACCTGTGTGATGATGTTCAAGTAACGAGTGTACAGTGTAACAGGTGTATTTTATAACCTGTGTGATGATGTTCAAGTAACGAGTGTACAGTGTAACAGGTGTATTTTATAACCTGTGTGATGATGCTCAAATAACGAGTGTACAGTGCAAAGGTGTATTTTATAACCTGTGTGATGATGCTCAAAATAACGAGTGTACAGTGTAACAGGTGTATTTTATAACCTGTGTGATGATGTTCAAGTAACGAGTGTACAGTGTAACAGGTGTATTTTATAACCTGTGTGATGATGTTCAAGTAACGAGTGTACAGTGTAACAGGTGTATTTTATAACCTGTGTGATGATGCTCAAGTAACGAGTGTACAGTGTAACAGGTGTATTTTATAACCTGTGTGATGATGTTCAAGTAACGAGTGTACAGTGTAACAGGTGTATTTTATAACCTGTGTGATGATGTTCAAGTAACGACTGTACAGTGTAACAGGTGTATTTTATAACCTGTGTGATGATGTTCAAGTAACGAGTGTACAGTGCAAAAGGTGTATTTTATAACCTGTGTGATGATGTTCAAGTAACGAGTGTACAGTGTAACAGGTGTATTTTATAACCTGTGTGGTGATGTTCAAGTAACGAGTGTACAGTGTAACAGGTGTATTTTATAACCTGTGTGATGATGTTCAAGTAACGAGTGTACAGTGTAACAGGTGTATTTTATAACCTGTGTGATGATGTTCAAGTAACGAGTGTACAGTGTAACAGGTGTATTTTATAACCTGTGTGATGATGTTCAAGTAACGAGTGTACAGTGTAACAGGTGTATTTTATAACCTGTGTGATGATGTTCAAGTAACGAGTGTCCAGTGTAACAGGTGTATTTTATAACCTGTGTGATGATGTTCAAGTAACGAGTGTACAGTGTAACAGGTGGAAGAAGCGAGTTATATTTGATAACTTGGGGTTGACATGCAATGTTAAAAAAGCTAGCAGTGAAAAATGTAAAATTTGTTTGTAGTTTGAAGTTGGAGGAGAAATTGGAGGTTATCCTAAATACAAGCAAGTATATGGGGCAGACTTTCAATAAAACCTAAATACAAACTGAAGTTTTTATATGCAAGACAAACAGTAGCTTCAGAATGAAGCCACACTGGACTATCTGCTGGGTCCACTGCAGGGAACTGAACCCTTACTATTGTCCCCTTTCAGGAAGTTAAAAGATTATTAGGTCCAGAAGCAGTGGATTTAAGTGTAATCAGCAGATTCTGTTAAGTAATAGATTTCAGTTTTTAGATTGTGTTGAAGAGAAACTTTGGAAGAAAGGAAGACAAGAGAGACAGATAAGATGGATTGGTTGGTTCATTTAGTGTTTTCTGGCACAAAGCAGCTAGGCTATCTGTGCCAAAAGCCCAGTAAAAAAGGTAAAAGTAAATTCAGTAAAAATTTGTAAAATGAAATTAAGTTTAAAAAAAACATAAATAGCATAAAACCAACTTTTACATCTAGTCTACAACATCAAGAGAAAAACTACAAGTTGTAAAGGACTTCCTGTAGTGTGACTAATAATCATAACTTGCCAGGAAGACTAACAGGTAAGTACAAAAACCACTGTCAGTCACCTGAAGTTAACCTTTAAAAGCCCTGGTTTCAAGTTACTTAACATTATGGTCAGTTTCTAATTTCAAATTGATCTAGATGAACTGTGTTTTGAAAAGGTAGCCACATTAAAAAGGTTTGATGTATAAATTAAAAAACTTAAATGGCATTAAAAAGATTAATGGTCTTTAAAAAACTAAAAACATTACCAAGGTGGACAGTGTCACCATCACCAATAACACTGTCTAATGTTATGGACAAACCTTGGGATAGAACATGTTTAAAATGGTGCCGTCGTTGTGAATCATAACGATGACAAGAAAGTAAAATGTGGCTTATTATGATCTGAGTGTTACACAAACTACACACTGGTGCATCAGTTCCAGATGAAAGAAAACAATGAATTAAAAAACTGTGACCAATGCGTAGTCTAGTTAGAACAACTTCCTCTTTCCAATCCTTACAGTAACAAGACAGCCAAAGTCCAATATAGGGTTTTATGTGGAAAAGCTTGTTTTCGCATTGCTCACTCCAAGTCGACTGCCAGCTGGCACAGAGCCGAGCCTTGAATACAGGACTATAGTCCATGTATGGGACAGGCACAGCACTGATAGTTCCAGAGCAGACAGACTTAACTGCAGTGTCACCAAGCTCATTCCCATGAATACCAATGTAGCCCAGTATCCAGAAAAACTGGACAGAAGTAGATGTTAAAGAGAAATGGGCCAGTTGGTTTTGAATATTGGCTAGAACAGGGCAAGAACCAATGTGAAGTGGTTCCAGGGTCAGTAGAAAACTAAGGGAGTCAGTATAAATCATGCAGTTTGAGAACTGCTTAGCTTCTATGTGATCCAGGGCAAGAGAAATGGCATACAGTTCAGCAGTGAACACAAGCTGTAGAGGGGATTTGGCACACAACCACCGAACAACAACAAACCACGGCAGAGCCCACACTGTCACCTGATTTTGAACTATCTGTATAAATAGGAATGGAAGAATGGTTCAAAAGATGTTCAGCAAATAGCAGACAGTATTTCCAATCAGGAGTGTCTACTTTTCTCAGATGACTTAAATATAGGTCACATTTGGGAACTGTAATAAGCCATAGTGGGATGGGCTGACCAGTGGATACAGCAGTGTTATCAAAAGACAGACCCAATTCATCCAACTGCTTCTGGATACAAAGACCAAAAGGAGCAATGGCAGATCGTCTGGTCTGAAAAAGCATAGCTCATCAAGGAAGGAAAACACAACCCCAGGTGGGATGCTTTGGTAATGAATGAAGTTTCGAAGCATATAGTAAAGACAGTTGCAAATGGCAGAAGTGCAAAGAAGGTTCATGAACCTATATGTATAAACTCTGAACTGGGGAAGTACAGAAAGTCCCAGTGAAGATCTGAAGTTCTTGATGATGAATAGGGTCCAGCATCTTTAAGGCTGACGGTCTGGCAGAGTCATAGACCAGTGATCCATAGTCGAGTTTCGATTGAATAAGAGCACGATATATCTTTAGCATAGAACATTGATCTGCTCCCAAAGTGGAAGAAGAGAAGACAAGGAGGATGTTTAGTGCTCTTGTACATTTGACTCGTAGCTGCTTGATGTGTGGTACTTTGTCTCAGGGGCCATAGGCAGCATAACTTCACTGATATGGAGCAGGGTGAATACCCTGTTGGTGGCAAGAGTGTATCAAAACAGTTTCAGAGAGAGAGAAGTTAAAGCCATTTGCTGTGGTCCACTTCAGCAAATGATTGAAGGCAATCTGTAGCTGCCACTCAATATACCTCACATTCAACGACTGATATGAGATGTGAAAGTCGTGAACATAGAGCCCGTTTGCAACAGTGAGAGGGAGTTGTTCAGTGATGGCATTAATTTTTACTGAAAAGTGTGACACTCAGAACACAGCCCTGAAAGGCTCCAAGTTCCTGTAGAAAAGAACACGAAAGTGACAAACCCACATGAAATTGGAATCCCCTGTCCATTAAAAAAATTTTAATAAAAATGGGCAAATGGCCACGTAACCCATATATATGGAGGTCTCGCAAAATGCCATACCTCCACACTGTATCATAAGCCTTTTCAATGTCAAAGAATATTGATACAAGATGTTGTCCTTTGAGAAAGGCTTCTCTGATTGATGTTTCAAGTCAAATCAGATGGTCCATGGTGAAGTGCTGTCATCAGAACCCACACTGGGTGGGAGAGAAGAGGTTGTTCGATTTGAGGAACCAAACAAGACAAGCATTAACTATCCTCTCTGAGGCCTTACAGAGACAGCTCATCAAAGCAATTGGATGGTAGTTTGAAGGAATCTTGGGATCCTTCCCAGCCTTGGAGAAAGGCAGGACAATAGCCTGGCACCAGGCATCAGGAAAAACATTCTTCTGCCAGATCCAGTTAAAAACAACCAGAAGGATAGCAAGAGATAGATGACACAGCATCTCCTAGTGTACATCATGTGGTCCAACCAATGTACTGCCAGACCGATGAAGGGCCAGTTTGAGTTCCATCAGTGTAAAGGGATGATTATAGTCATAGAGACAATCAGCTCGAAAGGAAAGAGGTGATTATCTGCCCGAGCCTTAATGGCTAAGAAGGTGGAAGAAGAAGCAGAAGTTCTAGATACGAGACAAGAGCTTTCACCTAGAGTATCAGTGATGCTCTGGGTATCAGTTACTTCTGCCCATCAGAGAATAAGATCGAGAGGGGGGACAGAGTTATATTGTCCACTGACCTTTCAAACCTCGTCCCAAATGACTTTGGAACTGGTGGTAGAAGATATGCTGGTTGTGAACTTAATCCAAGATTCCTTCTGGCTTTGACGTCTTACCCATCAAACATGTGCATGGGCCAGCTGGAAAGTAATGCAGTTTGAGAGTGTGGGATATCTACAGAATGTATCCCAGGCTCGTTTTTGAGCCTTCCATGCCATGTGGCAGGCATCGACCATGGCCAGTCTCTCTGAAAATTATAGGATAATGATCACTGCTTCATGGATTATTGTCAGCCCTCCATGAAAAGTGGGAAAATAGTGAATGGGAGCAAATTGAGAGATCAATAGCAGTAAAGGACTGACTAAGTGCGTGAAAATAAGTTGAAGAACCAGTAATGAAAAGAGAAAGGTTGTGATAAGAGAGCACACACTCTACAGAGCAACCCCTCCTATCAATAACAGCACTTCCCCAAAGGGGATGATGTCCTTTTCAAGTCCTCCAGGATTAGAAAGGGAGACGGCAACTTTTCAACGAGAGCATCAAGGTCTGATTGATTATATGTCTCTCCAGGTGACATGTAGAGAGAACAAACAGTGATGGTATGACCCAAGGAAACAAGGATGGCTACCTACAGCCTCCAAGGGTGTGTTGAGTGACAAAGACAGGGTGGGCACATGCTGATCAACCAATAGTGCCACCCCTTCATATACTCGTCCATCACACAGCCTGTCATTTCTGTACAGAGAAAACTGAGAAAACATGACTGTATTGGCAGGTTTCAGAAATGTTTCCTGTAAGGAAAGACAAACAAGATGGTAGGAAGCAATCATTGTTTTGATGTCATCTAGATTAGAACGTAAACCTGGACAATTCCATTGTATCGGGTGGCCATTTTTATTTATGTGTAGGCGAATTTGGCAGAGAACCCTTCTGTTTACTACCACGTCTTTTTTCTTTACTTCCCTTATTTGAGGGATGTCTATCGACCTCCATGGACCCTGCCCTGGATCTACTGAGCAGATTTTACTGTTGGAAGAGACTGAGGATGCAAACAAATGATTGTTTTGCATCTTTGGGTGAGAGAGGAAGATGGATCTGACAAAATGCCTGTACCTAGAACCAAAGTATTTGGATCTTGGGATTTGGTGGAATGTATATAAGGAGAAGAGATAGGTGATGAAGTTGATTCATCAACTTTTGTAACCATGGAGATTAAAAGACTTTTCATTTGTTTGGATGCAAAGAGAGATCTGTCTGCACTCCCACAGTAGCTGTAGAACGAAGTACAGCAGCATGGGTCTGAGATGGGGTGGTAGACAGCAATTTTCGAGCCTCAGGATAAGTAATGTTATGAATCAGTGATGTCGAGAAAACCCACTTGTAGAGAAATATATATGTAAAAAATATTTTTAGAAAGAAAGAAAGTGGTAACTTCTTTCGTTGTGAACCTGACGATGACCGAAGAAGGTCAAAACTTCGTTCACTCCTCTACGTAAAAAATTTTCTCAACCCAAACAAGCCGTTTTTACATATATAATGTTATGAATCATTTTCAAAAGCTGCACCTCTTTTTCTTCCAACCATTTAGGGCAAGAACAAAAATAGGACAGGGTCCGTTTCACATTCATAGGCATCATGGTGCTTGCTACTGTTAAGAACATCCAACACTGCTACTTGGTTGACCCTAGCCAGAGTGGACCAGCAGACTGACCCAAGGGGACCACCCCAAGGCTGCCCGTCTACAGGAATTCAAGGCTGAAGTGGTGTGTTAGGGTTGGACCCTCAACCACCAGGATCCTCTCCTCCCCTTCACGGGTTGCCACACATGGCAAACATGTGGATGGATGTTTAGATCCCAGAGGAGGTAAACTGAAAAAATAAAACCTTCCCTGGGAGGTCCCCTCACCATGTACAGGAATCCATACCAAGGGGAATAAGATGGAACTGAAAACCTTGGAGGTTATAGTTATAAAGTGATTGTTTGGAACACTGTTATCGAAAACTGATAGATGTGTGTATGTGGTTCAGACCATTTTAAAGTTAATATAAAACACTTATGGACTTAAATAATTCAGATAAACTGGACCAATGATGGAAAACTATTAAAACCATAGTATTGAGATAAGGATATATATTACATACATGGAACATATCTTCATATGAGCATCTGTATTCTCCTATTATATCACTAATACACATTACAATGTCAAAATAGGTACATGAACCACTGTAAAAGTGTAGAGATTTCATCACAAGAAAAACATATTAAAATTTTAACAAACAATCAACTTCTAGACTAAAAGCCAATGTTTTAATTTCAGTTTTTCTTATTAAAATGGATTATTTATTCTTTTAGTCGTGGAAACTATAACTTTTAGATAACATCTTGCTACTTATAACTTTGTTAATATGTTATTTGCTTTTGCTATTTTATGTTCTTTAGTATAATGCTCACTATTATTAATATTCTATTATTTATGGGTTAGCACTTCTAGCAGTAAACTACTCCAATTTGTATTAAACAAAGTTGAGAATGACATTTAAATAAATGCTTTAAAACTTGTACAAAATCATTCCTTCTCGATGTTATCTCATGTAGTGCTATATTGTTGAGACCAACATACTTGTTATGTGCTCAGTAGTGAAAATAGAACATTTCTTTAGTAATTCAGTTTACTGGAACTTTCCCAGCAAGTAATATGTAACATATTAAGAAACAACATCTATAGCTTTCATAAAATTCAATAATTTCTCATTTCAGATAAAAACATTAATTATTGCAATGTCAGGATACACAACCCACATTACCACTACAGATAACACTTCTCACTTCATTACTCTCAATGTCAGGATACACAACCCACATTACCACTACAGACAACACTTCTCACTTCATTACTCTCAATGTAAGGATACACAACCCAGATTACCACTACAGACAACACTTCTCACTTCATTACTCTCAATGTAAGGATACACAACCCACATTACCACTACAGACAACACTTCTCACTTCATTACTCTCAATGTCAGGATACACAACCCACATTACCACTACAGACTACTGTTTTCTCACTTCATTACTCTCAATGTCAGGATACACAACCCACATTACCACTACAGACAACACTTCTCACTTCATTACTCTCAATGTCAGGATACACAACCCACATTTCCACTACAGACTACTGTTTTCTCACTTCATTACTCTCAATGTCAGGATACACAACCCACATTACCACTACAGACAACACTTCTCACTTCATTACTCTCAATGTAAGGATACACAACCCACATTACCACTACAGACAACACTTCTCACTTCATTACTCTCAATGTCAGGATACACAACCCACATTACCACTACAGACAACACTTCTCACTTCATTACTCTCAATGTCAGGATACACAACCCACATTACCACTACAGACTACTGTTTTCTCACTTCATTACTCTCAATGTCAGGATACACAACCTACATTACAACTACAGACAACACTTCTCACTTCATTACTCTCAATGTCAGGATACACAACCCACATTACCACTACAGACAACACTTCTCACTTCATTACTCTCAATGTCAGGATACACAACCCACATTACCACAACAAACACTTCTGACTTCATTACTCTCAATGTAAGGATACACAACCCACATTACCACTACAGACTACTGTTTTCTCACTTCATTACTCTCAATGTCAGGATACACAACCCACATTACCACTATAGACAACACATTTCACTTCATTAATATCAATTTTCTCAGAAACTCTCACCTCACTCCTAAATGTTTCATTCTAAAGTAATAATCAAAATCACCATTCAGAGATTTTAAGTTTTATCTTTACTTTTAAGAACTTCACAAAACACCTTCAAGTTAAAATGTATACATAACTAACTTCTTCACAAAACATACAAATAACCCACAAAAAGTCAGGATTTAGAACTACTTTTTGTTTCATAACATTTCGTCAGGAGATGAATATATTACATAACATAATTAAACAAAACACAATCAAGATAAAAGCAAGCCTACCTAAAACTTGAATTTCAATCTAAACCAACAAACTGCTCAGCCTTAGAAACATTACATATGATTTTTACTGTAGAAACACTATATATGATGTAGTAACATATAGTAGAAACACTATATATGATGTAGTAACATTGTAGAAACACTATATATAATGCAGTAACATATTGTAGAAACACTATATATAATGTAGCAACTAACATATTGTAGAAACACTATATATAATGTAGCAACTAACATATTGTTGAAACACTATATATAATGTAGTAACATATTGTAAAAACACTATATATAATGTAGTAACATATTGTAAAAACACTATATATAATGTAGTAACATATTGTAGAAACACTATAAATAGTGAAGCAACATATTGTAGAAATTATTTCAGATTTATTATTATTAAAAACCATCTTCCATTTATTCATCTAACTCATCACATAAATCTTTTAATAAATCAGAATTATTAAAGGTAATGTATTCAATACCAGTATAAGTAGGGTGAGAAAAGGAGCAAATGTTCTAACACCGAGTCCTGAGGTGAACCCCTTGTGGCATTAATCCAGTTTCACTACATTTCATTTATGGCAACCCTCTGCCTTTTACCCTCTCACCATTTTCCAATCCAACAAACAAACTTATCTCTTGCACCTCTAAAGATAATTTTTAACATGTCTCTTTTATGTGGCACTGTGTCAAATGCTTTCTGCATGTCCATATATACCAATAATATAGATTTAGGCTTTCCCCTCACTTACATAAGCAGTAACCTCTTCAAATATTAAAAGACTTTTGTCATTAGTTAAATCAGATTAAAAATCCAACAAAGTCTGAAAGTTTGTTAAATGGACTTGCAAAGTAGCTTTAAGTTCAACACTTTCAAAATCTTTTACACTGATGCAACAGGAAGAGTATTACTAATAATACTGGAACAGCCTTTTAACTTATAAAGTTTATAGAACTATTACAGTATTAGAAATGACAGTTAAATCTACTTTGCAAATCCATTTTACAAAGTTTCGGATTTTGTTAGATTGTCAACACGATTTCACTAATGGGAAAGTTTTGCCTTTTAACATTTGAAGAGGTTACTACTTATGTGACACGACGGTTATTAACCAGTTTATTCTTAAGTTGCAGTCTTTTGACACCTGCCTACCGTCCAGGCATTTGAAAAATATCAGAAAGTCACTCTAAATTCTTGGGAAAATATTACCTGTTACGAGGACCTTATTATTCAATAAATCTAATACTTTCCTTTTTTATCTGAAGCTCATAATAAATCGACGTTTCCACCTAGTATTAGCAAGTGTTCAGGATGAAAAATGTTCCGTACATTTTCAGTTTTTAAAATGTATAAAATAAATGTTAACCATAATGAGCTACTTTACTCACCACAGTTCTTTATAAGTTTAATCCAACTTTTTCCTTTTTTTTTTAATAATTAAATCCAACACAACTTTCACTGATTTCTATGATAAACATTACTTATAACTGTTTACTACAAACCCAAACTCTGTCGTATTAACTTTCATCGCCATCTACCGAACAACGAACAAAACATATATATTGACCTGGTATTTATTTTTTAATACAGCCGTTGTGATTTGCAAAGTATGATTCGAAGCTACTCTATATGCACCACACCTTTCCAATGTTGTAATATGCCTTCAATCTTATACATTGTACTTGGACCTAGTGTTGACTGTTTGTTTGTAATTAAACATAAAGCTACATAATCGTTTATATGTGCTCTGCCCACCAGAGGCTTCTAGTATCGCAAGTTCGCAGAAGAAAAACCGTTAGAGACTGTTCCCGCTACTGTTATAGAATCAGAAGTTGTAATTTCCTCCGAAAGTGGAAAAGAAGATAATGTTATGGACTACGCGAATGCAACACGAAAAAGGCTATCGATTGATGAAAATAAACCACAAGAAAATACAAAAGTAAAACAGGTTCGTCTCAAGAAAAATAGCACGAAAAAAACCCAGAAAGATATTACTAACACAATGTAACTTTCCAGTTAAAATTATGCACGGTTTATGTTAACGGGGTATCTGATATGTTTAAGGTAGACAAAGTTTTAACTTTCCTTTAAATCTGTTGTAATTTTATAAGGGTAAATTAAGAAGTAAAATACGTTTTGATTATTCCAGGTATGTTATTCATAATGATGCCAATTCTTTCTTTCAATTTTATTGTAAACTTGTTCGTCCTTGTTCACAACGTTACATTATTGTGTGTCCTTTGATATGAGTAATTACCAATAGTATTCGGTGCATTCAGTTGTATATAATTGTGGATTTGATTGTTGTACTTGTTTTGTATGTAATATATGTTTTTATGAGGCCTCTTCAAGAGGTTTGTAAATAATAAAAAAAAAGCATATTCCCAGACATGCCACTGTGCCACTGGGTAGCTTCAGAACTAATAACATACACCGAATACTATTGTGTGTGTGTGTAGAGTCAATCAGTTTTAACTTCTATTGATTAACTAAAAGATTTATTGATTCAATTTAATTTTCGCATAAGTATCTGATGTTATTTCAAGTTATCAAATTTTCTTAAGTAATAAGGGAAGGTTTATTAAGAGAGAGATATTCAGTGTTTGGTAATAATTTTTACAGATTTTATACGATCTACTTTCAAATGGCTTACTTAACAACTCATGTATATGAACCATGGCCAAGCGCGTAAGGCTTGCGACTCATAATCCGAGGGTCGCGGGTTCGCGCCCGCGTCGCGTTAAACATGCTCGCCCTCCCAGCCGTGGAAGCGTATAATGTGACGGTCAATCCCACTATTCGTTGGTAAAAGAGTATCCCAAGAATTGGCGGTGGGTGGTGATGATGACTAGCTGCCTTCCCTCTAGTCTTACACTGCTAAATTAGGAACGGCTAGCACAGATAGCCCTCGAGTAGCTTTGTGCGAAATTCCAAAACAAACAAAACAAGTATGATCCCCATTCAAAGGGCTTATTTAACAACTCGTGTATGATCCCCATATTCCACACTTCAAACTAAAGGATTTTCAAAGTCACGTGTAGCTTTTATTATCGCGCTTCAAATAATAATAACATTTTATACATTGGTTCAATCAAATATGATTTTGCTATTAAGCTAGTTGTGTACAGAGTTCAGTTTTAAAGTAAATGTCAACATAACATTTTGACAGATCTATGACGGTGGTTCTTAACCTTGTTGTAGGGTCTGAACCCCGAAAGTTTCGTACTTGCATTCACTGAACCCTTCATGATTGGAAAAATAAAATATGATTTTTTAACATTCAAAACATAAGTAGATATTTTATTAGTGCACAAAATGAACCATGCATCAGTTGCACACAATATCACTGTGTTCAAAGAACAAAACCAGCAAAACATGAATTTCACACAAAAACAAAAACATAACTCAATGAATATTTACTGCAAATCAATGTGACTTTTGCCTTTCAGAGAAAGTTCAGAAATTCTCGGCTTCACCTTGGCAAGTGCCACTCTCATATCATTTTCGTAACAAAGTCTGTTCCTTTTCTTCGTTTTTATGTCTACCATCCTCGAAAAGTATTGCTCGCAAAGATACGTTGTAACAAATGGTATGAATATCTGAAGGGCTTTCCTAGCAATAAGAGGGTACGCTACGATTTGGTGACACCAAAACGTTGAGAGCGTTGTTGTTCTGGAAAGTTGCTGTTGATCCTGGCTCTGCCGAAGTTCAATGATTTCGTCGAGGTATTCATCATTGACACCTGCTGTCGCAACACTAAACGTGAACGGCTGTCTCACTCATGCTGGATATGACTCTCTGGTGGGAAAGTATCCGTCAAGAGACTTTGCGAGTTCATCTAAGTGCATGGCAACTGCTTGCTTCAGTTCCCCGGATACAGAAATGTCTCCAATTTCAGACACATCTTCGATCTTACTTACACAGTCGTCCAGCAGGGGAAAATTTGCAAAGTTATTATTCTCTCTTTGTCGTTTCCATAACGGTAGTTTTTCTTTTAAACCCTTCAGGTTTTCTTCCGATTCTATGATGTTGACTCCACCGCCCTGCATCTGTTGATTGAGATGATTAAGAGCATTGAAGATAAAGGTCATGTACGCCAAAATGAGAATGAACTCAGGTTTTTCGAAGCAATCTGCATGACAATGTTGCTTCTCTCGCAAAAACAGGGCTAATTCCACACGCATGGCAAAAACACGATTCAGCACCTTTCCCCGGGATAACCACCGAGCGTTAGAATGGTACATGAAGTACCTCGAATTCAGAGCCCATTTCATTACACAGCTCTTTGTAGATGTGGTGCTTCAGGGCACTATTTCGCACAAAGTTCACACATTCCACAACAATTTTTAATACTTCTGCCAGTTTTAAAAGCAAGGTTTTTGTTGCTAATGCATGCCTGTGCAGAACACAGTACGTTGCAATGATGTGTAGTGCATCTGCTTTCACCAGCACACCAAAACCAGAGCTTCGTCCCAGCATGACTGGAGCTCCATCCGAAAAAATTGCAGAAACTATATCCCACGAAAGATCGTTGTTTCTGAAGAAGTCATCCACAAGTTTCTTCACGTCGGCTGCCTTAGGTTTTGTTGTAAGAGGCTTACAAAATAAAAAAAATTCTTTTATCTCGTCGTTCTTCACATAGCGCACGAATACAGCAAGCTGGCTTAGATTGGAAACGTCGGTGGTCTCGTCGAGTTGATGGCTAAATTTTGCTGGGCTTGAAATCAGATCTGCAACTACTTGAGCCAAGATGTCATCTATTCTGCTGCTGATGGTGTAATTTGAAATAGGAATTTGGGATAACTTATTTTCAGCAGCTTTTCCCAGCATGATATTTGCCATCTTCAACGCAGCTGGTTTTACGAGTGCTTCACCAATGGTGTATGGTTTGCCTTGCTTTGCGATCAAGTACGTAACTTCGTACGATGCTGTGAGGATCGGCTAGTCGAGGGGTACAAAGCCGAGAACAGGCAAAGTAGTCTCTTCATCGAACCTGGCTCTCTTTACCTTGAATTCAGCAAGCGTTGCGTTCTTGTATTTCCCATCTCCATGCAGCTTTGGGGAGTGTTCTCTTAGTTTTGCCAGTGCTAGACTAGAATTGTTCAACTTGACATTGCAAATCATGCATTGAGGACGCTGACTTCCATCGTGTTCCGTTATACACGTGAATCCATATTGTACGTATTTGTCCGACCACTTTCTGTTTTTGCTCGACATAGTTAGTATGAAGGGATTGAAAGATTAGGAAAAAAATCATAAATGACGCACGATTACTACAGTCACAAGTCGACTGCTAAGCGCACCAAGTTCCCTGCAGCACAGATATTAAGGCCAAGTGAAGTGACGTGATCAGCCGCAGCTAATGATGGCCAAGTAGACCATGACGTCACGAATCATACGAGTGGGGTGAACGGACACACACACAGTGTGTGTGTCTTGACCTCCGCGGAACCCCTGAGACTGACTCAGCGAACCCCTGGGGTTCGACTGAACCCAGGTTAAGAACCATTGATGACTTCATTACTATTGAGTATTATTAGCATTTACTGTTTTATTGCGACAATTTAATCATACTTTACATTACATTAAACGTGTAGGTTTGTAGCTATTAACACTTGACTATACGAATTTAATTAATAGAATTCATTTGTTAATGTGAAATAATCTGAAAGATTGAATGAGATAGATGTTTAATAAAGAATTAGAGGGAGCTACTTGTATCCTGTGTAATTTGGGGTAGTGGAAAAGTATGGGAGTGAATCTAAGTATTTAGGAGGTAACTAAATGTCATATATAAACGAACTTCAAAAATAGAGACGTTCTTGAATGTTTTAGTGCTGAAGTACTACAACCCAAAAATTAAATGATCAACAATTGTAAAACCAATCAGGACTTAAGAAATCAACAGGACTAAGTAAACTACAGATGGAATCTGTTATTGTGTTTGTACAACCAAATGATACTAACATGGTAAAAAACAACAGTCGGTCGTCATGATAAAGGAATGGGTGAACCACGTTCAAAACACAATTTCTATAAACAGATTCTGAAATTATGTTAGTTGTGGTATTTCGAGGATTTATGGTAAAGCAGAAAATTGCAGTTCTGCAAAAACAGGTTGTTTGTTGATCTTGTATGGGAGGTGTGCTTTCCGATGTTGTTACGTGTGGACCACAAAAAACTGAGAAAGGAAACTTTTTTTCATGCAAGAATTTAGATGCGATTTTCTCAGTGTAACTCCCCCAAATGCACTATAATACAACACAATGCAAGTAATGTAGGGCGAGTAAAACTGTATTAAACAATATGCTGTTATTACAGCGTGTTCTATACCCTGTACGTTAGTTTAGTATATAATAGAAAATTACGAAACGAGAGTACCTCCAAGTTTAAAGGTAACACAATAAACTAAACTCTACACTTAGTCTACCTAAATAACAATATAACACATACTTTATCACTAACAATATTTACCGTTGCCTACAAACAACCCCTGAACAACCTTGATTCATCAGATACTCCCAGTCATAAATCTCCTTCAACCTACTCTGTTCCCCGTATCCAACTTACAAAGACTCCTCAGTTCACAGAGTACACATATTTACGATACACGCCCAATACATTTCCAAACCCCATTGTTTCTCCCGGAACTAGATGTGCTCATTCTTCTAAACTTTACACTAATGCAGAAGTTCCACTTCCACCCCTGTTTCTTCTCCCTAAACTCTAAAACTGACACACACTCCAAGAATTCCGCACCATTCACAAACAACGACACTACCATAGGTCACACTTCTACACTTACAAACCCCTCTACTCTTACTTGCAGAAGTTATGGAGATTTTAATTCTTCTATGTTTATTCCTAGTAACCGTCTAGTAACCCCTGATTCTGAAGACCTTCCAAACCCCACAACTTCTGAGACTTTTCTTCTTTCATAAACAGAATCTTCTACAACCTTTGAAGGAAAACATCACTATTCATCCAAGAACCTTTCACAAAGTCACAAATCTGAAGACTTTCTAAACCTAACAGACCTTGAACCTTTTCCTCGTCACAAAGTAAAACCCTGTATCCTCCTTGAAATAATCACTCCCAAAGGCATTCTGATCTAAACTCTAGCAAGACGTTCAAACTACTCATGAAACTAAATGGAAAAACGAATGAGGCGCATTCGTCATGGCGATGTGCTAGAATTGCATTTACAAAATCAAACTATAACTAAACACCTTAATTTGAACCCAAAGTTACCATAAGAGCCAATGGCAAACTGTTCTGTCCACAATGGAAGAACATATTTCATTCCACCTCACATTTACGAAACTGGCGTGAGAAAGAGAACATTACTGCTGTAAATTCCAAGAACACAATTTGCCTAACTGAACTTGATGTATTTATTAACAAAGGAAAGAAGACTTTCGATAATCACGTGAAAAACGACAATAATAAAAACACATCATGATCTTCCACATGAGGACAAAGGTTTCTTCCAAGCAAACCATAATGTATCTTTACAAAAAAAATACCAACTTTAAACAGATTTATACAAACGCCATCTGTGAACAACTGATTAATAACTCTAACAATGTAAACACGTACATTGAAACTGTTTCGTAAAATATATTCCACTTCCGACTCCACTAACTTAATATCTTCTGCATCCGATTGATCCAAACCCAAGAGCTCTTTCAATGTTGTAAATCTGTCTTCTAAAACATTAACTTAAACTCAACACAAATTTCTTAGTAAAGGTCTGGTTTTGAAGTTATTTCCAACCTACAATAATTTACACGCAGATTTAGGCCTAAAGAGTTTTTCAATCAAACCACTGAAAGAAATAATCTCGACTCAAAGTCTAAAGAAAAATCTTACTCTTCACCCCAGCCAACAGGGAATCACATCTAAAAAGTTGTATTACTGCAGTTGAAAATAAAATAATTTCAGCTTCTGACTCAGAAGTACGAAACAATCTCTCCTATAGTGAACATATTACTCTAATTTCAATAAAACATAAAAATGAAACTCTTGTTATACCAGGTGATAAGATGTTATTCAAGATTAGACCGACTACATCAACAAAGCTTATCGACTGCTTAATGAAACAAACTACTACAAAAAGGTAGATTTAGACCCAACACCGCAATTTGTTAAAATTATCGAATATATGTTAAGTAGTTTACAGAAAAGATAGCATATCAGTCATGAAACGGTTTAGTTCCTTTCACCTAAGCGCAGATAGCCCTAGTGTAGCTTTGCGCGAAATTCAAAACCAAACCTTTTACCTAAACACCCAGTTCCAGGTCGCTTTTACATGTTAACAAATATACACAAACCCAACAATCCTGACTGTCCTATTATTTCTAATTATGGTAAGCCTACTGAAAACTTATCAGCTCACGTTAATCGACACATAAAATATATCCTTCCACGTTTGACATCGTGCATTAAAGACATAATACATTTTCAGAACATGATTTCTGACATTAACAATAAAAACTTCCACCAAACACTATTCTCTGTACTGTGTATGTTTCTTCTATCTACACCAACATTCCCCACGATGAAAACTTAAAAGCCCTAGAACCTTCTTTGAGAAAAAATAGATAAAACCAACTCAAATTACTACAGAGTTAGTTGAGCTAGTACTTACATTTAGCGGTTTTGAATTTAATAATGAGTTTTATATTCAAACAACAGACACGGCTTTGGGCACCAAGATGGCGTCAAACTTTGACAATATTTTTATGGAAGACTTCGAGACAAGACTGTTTGAAAACTGCGCAGAGAAATCATTTTGGAGACGTTGCATTGATGTTTATTATTATTGTTTGGGTAAGAGACGAAGATTGATCACTGTCCTTTCATAGACATGTGAACACCTTCCAAAGTTTTATTAAATTTACTATAGACTACTCCACTACCCAAGTAAGTTTATTAGATGTAAACCTAACATTAAAAGATAGGGTTCTACTTTGATTTGTACTAAAAACCAATGGATAAACTACAGTACTTACATAATCAAACCTGTCACCCTCCACACACCAAACACAATATCACATTCAATCAAACACTTAGATTAAAAGGTATGCACTGACGGTAAGAAATATGACCGTCACATTAATTATTTGAAACAGACTATAATTATAAACAAAACACTATCACCCAACAATCTGACAAAACTAGCAATACACCACATGAACCTGGCTTCAAACAATTACCTAAAACAATTTTTTTCTCATGTTTCACCGGTTGTCACTTATCACTCAAAACTATAAAAAAAAAATACTAAGCCAACAGAAGCCAACCTTAGAACAAGAACGAACATTTGCACTTTTCTGCACTATCGTGAACGTAATTCACCTTTTTTGGACAAGTTAGTGACTGGAGATGAAAAATGGATATTTTATAAAAAATATTATGTGCTGCAGACAATGACTCAGTGCAGATAAACTGGCTAAAGCTCATATATATGCAAAAACGGCTCGTTTGGGTTGAGAAAATATTTTACGTAGAAGAGCGAACAACGTTTCGACCTTTTTAGGTCATCGTCAGGTTCACAACTAAGAAGGTCGAAACGTTGTTCGCTCTTCTACGTAAAATATTTTCTCAACCCAAACGAGTCGTTTTGCATATACATTTCTCTACAAGTGGGTTTTCTCGACATCACTGGCTAAAGCACAGCCCAAAATGGACCTCCACCCTAGGAAAGTCTTGTTAAGTGTTTGGTGGGATATTGTTGGTGTGATTAGCTTTGAGTTGCTGCCACTCAATGTAACGATTATATTAGACTTCTATTATAAACAGTTATAGCACTTGAATATTGCACTGAAAGTAAAGAGGCCTGCTTTGATCAATCGTAAAGGTGTTATGTTATACCCGGATAATGCAAGGCCCCATACAGCAAAGATCACATTTACAAAGATTGAAGAGCTAGACTGGGAAAAACTTCTATATTTTGTATATTTCCTTATTCTCCAGACCTCTCTGGAATATTACTTAAGGGATGATCTGATACTAAGTGTGTATGTAATATTAGTGATTGACAGTTTTGTTGCCAAGCGAATATTGATGAACGTTCTAAATCTCGCGTGATTCATATAAAAAGCAGCTAGCGAGAGACAGGAGTTGAAATTTATTGTTGGACAGCTACAGTTAATGTGCTATAGGCCTAGGAAACTTATAACTGTCATTAATGCCTATTAAATGAAAAACTACAGAATTTTACCAGAAACGTTTATAGATTTCGAACTTTACAAGTCGTTTAAATTCAGTGAATTACCTCAGACGTTATTATTTCTACGACGACATTAAATATCTTCATTGATAAAATTTAGCGTATAAACGGCGTCAGGCCAATCAAGCTAGCCTACTTAAGCGAGGTGCGAAAATATTAACTCAGAATTAATTTGTTCGGCGAGGACCTGGATCGTCGGTAAAATATTCAATTATAAACTGGATGTACGATCTGTAAGTTTGTAACACTGTTGTGCATAAATCATTATTTGTAGTAACCATTAGTAATAACCGTTATTATAAATTATATTGTTTTTATGCTTTTATATTAAAATATGTTTAAAAAATGGAAATTATGTATTGTTGTCAAATAAAAAAGTTAATACGTATTAACATTTAATTAACTACTAAGTTCAAATTCAAATTTCCAGATATTTGGAACAGCAATACGTAACGTAATAAATGAGATTCTCATTCTGGATAAATGATAATACGTAACAGAAGCAAATCTGAGCTGGATGTCCACAAAACAGTATCCCAGTATGTGTGAATTTCCTGGTAACTAGTATAAGTGGTTGAGTTTCAATTGTATTAGTTCACCATAACATTCGAAGTAGTCTGTCTAAAGATAGTCGTCTCAACAGTTAGACATGAAAAGGGTATGTATGAATAGAACAAACCAGATTGACCGGTTCTTAAAGTGAAAGGTTAAGTTAAGAAACTCTGACATAGAATTTGAGGAAAGCTAAACATAATATATAGAGGTTTTGCGTGAACCTATTAGTGTCACGTGACCACAACGAGGTTTGTAAACATACCGCCATATTGGGTGGCAAGTATCCCGCATGACTGAACGAGTTGACAACTGCTGTATTCAGTACTATTCACATGTAAATTGCTGCCGCTGGCTTTTCATCACTTGTAGCACACTTGACAGGTGCTGATAAGGCCAGGTATGAGGAAAAAGTGAAGGAACTGGCTGTAGGAGACCCGTATATGCTCCCGCCACGTGTATTTACGCCAGTAATATCCAGCCAAGACAACGTTGTTCAGAGTCAGACTGTTTCCGGAGTAGATCTGCCATATATTACATATGGTGACATTTATATATATTTGATAAACAGGACTTCCACCTATACAAATGAAAGTCTAAAAGGTTACAAAAGCCTTGATGTGTACAAGTACTTTGTGGCAGGATTTGTACAGAATGTCCAGATAACCAGGGCAACGTCGGATAAAGTCATCATTACAGCAAAGGTTTGTACATCATGTTATATTACATACATGTATCATGTACTCTGTATGATAGATTTAACTACATTTTAGACGAAGACTAGATACTGAAGTAAAATAGGGCCCCCATTTTAATAAATGGTTCAATATTATTGTACTACATGTGTACTGACTGTTGTCAAAGCTGTAGCCTAGGAGCACTTCTATACATGTTTGTATAATGATATTAAGATACCTTATTGTCTAGGCTGTTTCAAAACTTAATTTTTGATTTATGATTAATTTTTGGTAAGGAATCAATATATAGATAATAAATAGTGCAAGTAGACATAGACCGTTAAAGCTGGTCAATAGCCATGTTAGGTTTCTGTAAAAATAATTTAATATTTAGCTGTTCTGTTATTTTTTATATTATTTTATTATTTGAGTGACACATGTATCCCAACCTGATACCCAGTTGTCTTTAAAAGGTTATATATATACAACTTAATATTTTCTTTGTTATTTTACAGGTGTGCCACTCTCAGCAGCTAAATGAACCACCACTAAAGCCATGGGTTGCTAGCTGCAGGAATGGAGAGATAATATCTTCCCACTGCACCTGCAAGGCTAGACTAGGTGAAGTCTGCTCCCACGTAGCAGCAACTTTGTTCTACATGGAAGCTGTCGTAAAGAGACATCACAGCACAGCTTGCACATCAATGCCTCGTGAGTGGATTGTGCCATCCAGAGAAAAGGGACACTTAAAGCAGGTCACAGACATGGACTTCACAAGTGTCACAACAACAAAAAAAAAAAAAACTGACCGAGCAGTCTACAACAGCATGCCCCCCAATGACTGAGGAAGAAGTAAAGGCATGCTACCTTGCAATTCAGAACACTGGAGTGAAGTCTGACTTCCTCTCATTGACTAAGGACTATGCAAGACACTATGTGCCTACTGCAGTATTAGTGCCATTGCCACTGCTGCGCAGACATAATCCAATATCAGTGGAAGAGCTAAACCAGGTGTGTGATGACATTTTTACTTCACTGACGATTAGTGTTGAGAAAGCAACAGCTCTTGAGAAGCTGACCAGACAGCAATGGAAAAGTAGGCTATGGCACGATCATCGTGCTGGTAGAATAACAGCCTCAAAATTCAAAGCTGCTTGTCGTACCAGTGTCGCCAGCCCTTCTAAGTCACTTTTGAAACAAATCTGTTACCCCACGCTACCAAATGTTCAACCAAGGCAACAAGATGGGGATGTAAGCATGAAGAACATGCTCGATCATTGTATGTACAATTTAGAAGGACACAGCACCAGCAACTAAAGGTAGTAGACAGTGGGCTATACATTATCCCGCAATACCCTTACCTAGGTTCGACACCTGATGGTCTGGTTGAATGCTTTTGTTGTAGGAAGGGTGTACTTGAAATAAAATGCCCATACTGCAAACGAGGCAAGTCACTGGATAAAGCTGCAGAAGATGGACAGTTTTGCCTGGAAAGGATTGGTGACAAACTCTCACTGAAGAAAAAACCATGCCTATTATAACCAGGTTCAGGGGCAGATGCTTCTAACTGGTGTGAACTATTGTGATTTTGTTGTGTGGACAGATGACCAGCAGTCTCTCCATGTTGAAAGGATTATGCTGGACACTGACTTCATAAATAGAATGGTAGGAGAGCTGGAGACATTCTTTAGACTGTGTGTTCTACCTGAGCTCGTGGGGCAGAATATCACGCATGTAAGTTTCAATTTATTCAGCCTGGCTATAGATAAATTATACATACCTGACACAAAATGTTTACTACAAAGTCTGGTGTGCTCTGTGGGTGTCCAGTTTTTCCTGTTGACAGCTGCAATCCATCGTCTTCTTCGGTCGGGATCTTTAGGAAATCTGTAGTATGACACATTTGTCCATGTCGATGTGAACAGTTAAATGCACAACACGAGTGTACCATCGCGCACTTTTGACTATGAATCACCCTTGTGTTGGAATATAAACACGCCGAGCGTGCCACCCATCATGGTGGTCAGTATTAACTAGGTCAAGAGTGACGTCACATGATAACCTCTATAGTTTTAAATCACAACGGTGTAGTAAATGTTTAGACTTGTGCTAGAGTATGTAAAGTTAAAATAACTAGTTATTTATATGCCTAAAGAAACTTCATTGATTATGTGATCTATACCGAGTTAACGAGCACTGACACTGTGGTAACTGATTAATACAACATAACTTTTAGTTAATAATAGGTATGAAACGTTAAATGCTTAAGATAATTAAAAGTGTGTAGATAGTCCTTGTGTGATTATATTCAGAATTTTGAAATAGCTTACAGAACCGTTATTTCGAATATTTCACATTTAACTCATCTGTTATGGAATCTATCTATATATATATATATTACAACCATAAATTTTAAGCCATAAACACATTAAAATTAAACAAAATACGCTGCATATTTTTAAAAGTATCCTAGGGTACAAGTTACAACGTGGGATTATAAAATATATCCCAGGTTTTGGAGGTGACTGTGTAAGTAGGACCCACATTTTGGTGGGGATACACCGTCTATCAGTCTTAACCTCCAATTCGATAGTCTCACAAAAGATTAGAAATTTAGAAATTAGGAGAGCGAGATGTGGGTGCTCAAGCCCACTACGTCTCACATTATTTTATTCGTCCATTTATCACTTTTCTCAATAAATAGGTAAACTAATGATTACATTATTATATCATAATTTCAGTAAAAATTAAATTTGTAACACGATTTTTCAGATTTTGCTAAAGTTAAAATAAGTTATTCTGAAACGTTCGAACCTTGTAAATGAATTGTTTTATGAACAGTCTTCCCTTTCATTAGTAGCCCTCGTATAGTTTTATACAAAATTCAAGAAATAAACATGAAGTGTCAGCATCCCCACAAGATCAGTTACCTTACAGCTCACCTACCATACCATCCTGTACAAGTAGTAAAACCACTATAGTTCCAGTATCTCTTGCATCAGTTACCTTACAGCTCACCTACCATATCATCCTGTACAAGTAGTAAAACCACTATAGTTCCAGTATCTCTTGCATCAGTTACCTTACACCTCACCTACCATACCATCCTGTACAAGTAGTAAAACCACTATAGTTCCAGTATCTCTTGCATCAGTTACCTTACAGCTCACCTACCATACCATCCTGGATGGACAAGGATAAGAAGTTCTTCAACCAAAACCCACTTCAAATACATGAAAACATCATATTTTATACATTACTCTTAGTTAATCCAAACCATCGGTAAAACAATGCAAGTTCTGAAAAGCTGCAGAATTTTAATTTTGTTTCGGACTGGAGAGAGTTTTTTAACATACAATTTTTGAACGATCAGTGGACACCCCATCGCTGCCAACAACATGAATAGTATAATGCAGTATGCAAACATCTAATGTGAAGACAGTCATAGATCTGTCTTCATTGTCCTGTTTTACCTGTCAATTGCAAGAAACTAAATGTAATGTATTATAATCCAATGGGGACTTTTTCACTAATCAATACTTTAATTTATACATGATAGTGGAAAGACGTAAGTGCATGTAATGTTGACTGCCAACCATAGTCCACACAAAACCTTGTCCTTCCTCCATTCTTCAATAGAGATGACCAAACATTATTTTAAGGTTGTTTTATCCAATCCTTTAACATCTCCACGATTTTAGCACCGGCAGTTCCAAGTAACCATTCACAGTGTTTGTTTCATGAGATGTACATGACTTGTATTGATTATTTCTTTGTTTTGAATTTCACGCAAAGCTACACGAGGACTATCTGCGCTAGCCATCCCTAATTTAGCAGTGCAAGACTAGAGGAAAGGCAGCTAGTCATCACCACTCACTGCCACTTCTTGGTAGCCCAAGCTACTCTTTTACCAACGAATAATGGAATTGACCTTCACATTATAATGTCCCCATGGTTGAAATGGCGAGCATTTTTGTCCGACCGGTATTCCAATCCGCGACCCTTGGATTACAAGTCGAACGCCTTAACGCACCTGGTCATGTCGGGTCAGTTGACAGTGACAAACTTATGATGCTACTCTGTTAGTACAGAATATCATACAGAAAAATTTGTATTAAGGGCAATAATCGTTACTTTGATGCAGAAATGATAACCAAGAAACCATGTAGTGCTACAAATGTGGTGCTAACTAATTTATTCATTAGAAAAAGACACTGAACTGGTGATTAAATAAATTGTGATGTTTACATCTAGCAAAGAGAGAAATACACTAGACTAGTGATTAAATAAATAGTAATGTTTACATCTAACAAAGAGAGAAAGACACTAGACTAGTGATTAAATAAATAGTAATGTTTATATCTAACAAAGAGAGAAAGACACTAGACTAGGGATAAAATAAATAGTAATGTTTACATCTAGCAAAGAGAGAAAGACACTAGACTAGTGATTAAATAAATAGTAATGTTTACATCTAGCAAAGAGTGAAAGACACTAGACTAGTGATTAAATAAATAGTAATGTTTACATCTAGCAAAGAGAGAAAGACACTAGACTAGTGATTAAATAAATAGTAATGTTTACATCTAGCAAAGAGAGAAAGACACTAGACTAGTGATTAAATAAATAGTGATGTTTACATCTAACAAAGAGAAAGACACTAGACTAGTGATTAAATAAATAGTAATGTTTACATCTAACAAAGAGAGAAAGACACTAGACTAGTGATTAAATAAATAGTAATGTTTACATCTAGCAAAGAGAAAAAGACACTAGACTAGTGATTAAATAAATAGTAATGTTTACATCTAACAAAGAGAAAGACACTAGACTAGTGATTAAATAAAAAGAATAAATAGTAATGTTTACATCTAACAAAGAGAAAGACACTAGACTAGTGATTAAATAAATAGTGATGTTAACATCTAGCAAAGAGAGAAAGACACTAGACTAGTGATTAAATAAACAGTGATGTTAACATCTAACAAAGAGAGAAAGACACTAGACTAGTAATTAAATAAATAGTAATGTTTAAATCTAACAAAGAGAAAGACACTAGACTAGTGATTAAATAAATAGTAATGTTTACATCTAACAAAGAGTGACAGACACTGGACTAGTGATTAAATAAACACTGATGTTTACATCTAACAAAGAGTGACAGACACTGGACTAGTGATTAAATAAACACTGATGTTTACATCTAACAAAGAGAGAAAGACACTAGACTAGTGATTAAATAAATAGTAATGTTTATATCTAACAAAGAGTGACAGACACTGGACTAGTGATAAAATAAGTAGTAATGTTTACATCTAACAAAGAGAAAGACACTAGACTAGTGATTAAATAAATAGTAATGTTTACATGTAACAAAGAGAAAGACACAAGACTAGTGATTAAATAAATAGTAATGTTTAGATCTAACAAAGAGAAAGACACTAGACTGGTGATTAAATAAATAGTAATGTTTACATCTAACAAAGAGAAAGACACTAGACTAGTGATTAAATAAATAGTGAAGTTTATATCTAATAAATAGAAAGACACTAGACTAGTGATTAAATAAATAGTAATGTTTACATCTAACAAAGAGAAAGATACTGGACTAGTGATAAAATAAATAGTAATGTTTACATCTAACAAAGAGAAAGACACTAGACTAGTGATTAAATAAATAGTGATGTTTACATCCAGCCCAGAGTGACAGACACTGGACTAGTGATTAAATATGGATGATTATATCTAGTCATAATTGAAAGACACTCTATTCATGATTAAAGAATGATGTTTACATCTAGCAAAGAGAGAAGGACACTGAACTGGTGATTAAATGTGGATGATTATATCTAGTCAAGAGTGAAAGACACTGAACTAGTCATCACTACATATTACGGGCATTGAAACAATAGTGTGTATTTTGATCTTATAACCCTATATTTTCTTGATAAAACTGAATTCCAGAGTAAACCTAGAAGAAAATAAAACATTTCAAAACTCTGCAGTCATTATGAATAACTTTAATTCAATAATTTCTGTAAGTACAGTGAGACTGGCATACAGCACAAAACAATAGAATAAACACCATTATCAGAAAGTCATTTGATAGTGATAACATGAAGTCCAATTAATAACAATTAGTTAAACCAGCATTCAACCTTGGGTGTAAATAAATATAACTTTATTTGGCTAATCATACAAAGTGAAATACAGAGGGTAAAGACAATTTACTTTTAAATAGTATTGCTGTATATGAAAATTTTCTAATAAATTTTAAAAGGATTTAGAAAGGTATTTCTGAAGGAACTGAAAATACATTTATAGAGTAACTTTGATTTGCATAACAAACCATTAAAGATAACCAATATTTTGATAGGTTTTGGAACATTGGTTAGAATTTTACATATTTAAATAATCCAATTCCACTGCTGGAATCATATGATTTATAATATTGCTTAGATAAAATTATTCATGTTACCACTGTTTCATGATTCCAATTAATTATGCCTCTGTTTATGTAATTTCATCAATATTTCTACTGCTTAACTAATGCAGTTCATATTATCACTGTCTGAACATTGTTTCACATCATTAAGCTCTTAAGGACTGGCTGTAATGCAAGTTGAGTTACATAAAACAAGCATATGTTGAGAACTATGAATATGAGCTGATTAGCGAGGACAGGAGGATAACAGTAATTAAATGGTTGAAGTCTAATACAAGCTATGATTTCTGTATGACCACAAACCAAAACTGAAGAATCATACCCACTGTGTAAATATTTCAGTTAAGAACAAATCAGGGTAAAATTTAAATAATTCAAAGTTTAAGAAAACTGTCTTTATCTTAATGAGTTTCTGTGAGAAACTACAGAAGTAACTAATAGTAGTATTATACAACACTACCATATAATGTGACACTGTTTAGCACTCCATACAATGCAACTCCTACAATGTAAATAGTGTGATACTATATGACACTTTAACCTAGTGATATTTATTGCCCTGCAACATTGTTTTATAGTGTAACAGTACTCCAATAATGTCATACAGTACTCCAACACAGTGTAGTACTGTAACAGCTATAGGATATAGTAAGATATTACAACAAACTGAGGAAATCCTCCAATACAGTATCACATTAAGTAACACTAAGTCATAGTGAGATACAGTATAACACTTCAACATAATATGATATAGTTCTGCACATCATAAGTAAGATCCTTCCTTACGCTTGTTGTACAATACAACAGTGTCATGCTGTGTATTAAAACATGGCACTAACTCATATACTGCAGGGGTGTATGGTTACTAAAACAATAATAATTCCAGAATATCACAGCTTTCAAACTTACTTCAATAACCACTTGATTACTATATAATAACTAAGGTGAAAATAAACAGGTCCTGATTTTCAGGATGTAAATAATTTATGTCTTGTAGCAAAATTACAATTCATTTTTGGTACAAGTGACTAAAATGCTTGTAGATCACTGTAGTTGCTTCATATTTTTAAACCTGTTTTAGCTACTTTGAAACTAGAAATATATAACTCTTAGCTACAGTGTGGATAAGAGGGAATCATTAATATTTAGACTACTTGACAAGGTGTTGAAAAGCTGACAACAGGATAAACAAACAGGTGTAGAACACTACCCAGTAAACAGTGTCTATTTAGAAAAACTGACCATTAGATGGACATGTTTTAAACATGTATTAAGTCAGTGGATGTGAAGAAAAATTGACCATTAGCTAAACATACACTGTCATAGCATTACAATGTATAAAACTTCTCCCTAGTAAGCACCTGTTGAGATAAACTGACAACAAGTTGGAAGCATGTCAAAACTGTTGTCCACACATGAATGTTGAGAAACACTAGTTATGAGTAAAAACGTAAAGCTGTTATCTAAATGGTCTTTAAAGAAAGCCTGACATTTAGAGAGACATATGGAAAAAAAAGGAAAGAGCAAACACTAGAAACAGAAATGTGTTTATAAGTGCAGAACGTGCATATAAAAAATAGGATATGAAGGACATGTCTCAAAAACTCATTCTAAAACTGGAGATATGATGTGTTAACCTTTAAGTGATGAAATTTTAAACTAATGATTACATACACATTGTCTAGAATGAAAAAACTGTAGAAATGTCAGAGAAACCCCAATGTACACTGCAAGAGATAACAGTGATTATAAAATAAGGACAAAAATTAAAGGTCTTTCACTTGTTTATAAGTCAAAGAAACCTGACCACAACCAGATTAATTATAAGAAATTAGTGAATGACCAACTAACAACATTTATGTTTGAACTTTTATTGAATACAACAAAAACCAGGTCAACTAATTACTATCCACACCTATACAAAATTTAGCCCAAAGCAAACTAATTCATACTTGTGGCCAAATAAGCCCATCAGTTCATATATAATTTTATCTAAAATTATACCAAGTAATATTGAGCAGAACGTAGGTTGTATGGTCTTATAGTCAAAGATTTGTCAGTTTACTATAGGTGTAATTGTATTTCAGTAGAACTAAGCGCTAGTGTCAAATGTTAAGTGTATCAGTTTACTATAAGTCTAACTGTACTTTAATAGAACTAAGCAGTGGACATCAAATGTTAAGCGTATCAGTTTACTATATGCTTAACTATACTTTAAGAGAACTGCTATATGGTCAAATGTTAAGTGTATCAGTTTACTAAAGGTCTAACTGTATTTTAACAGAGTTGTGTACTAAACAGTCACATGTTAAGTATATCAGTTTACTAAAGGTCTAACTGTATTTTAACAGAGTTGTGTATTAAACAGTCATATGTTAAGTATATCAGTTTACTAAAGGTCTAACTGTATCTTAACAGAGTTGTGTACTAAACAGTCACATGTTAAGTATATCAGTTTACTAAAGGTCTAACTGTATCTTCACAGAGTTGTGTACTAAAGTCATATGTTAAGTATATCAGTTTACTAAAGGTCTAACTGTATTTTAACAGAGTTGTGTACTAAACAGTCATATGTTAAGTATATCAGTTTACTAAAGGTCTAACTGTACTTTAACAGAGCTACGTACTAGACAGTCACATGTTACGTGTATGAACTTGCTATAGTTCTAACTGTACTGTAATATATAGTAAAGAAGTAAAATATATGGTCAGTATCTTTTATTTCTTTCTGTACTTGTACCAAGTAACAGTTTTAATAGAGGAATTTTGTAAGGATGTTACATTTTTTCTGGGATATTCTATGTTTGGATTATATAAATGTTAATGTTTCTGCTGTATAATAAAAATATAAAAAGTAATAATACATTTTCTTATATAGTAAGATTGCTGTTTATAGAATAATTAATTGACAGACAATGGAATAGGCCCAACTTTCCAGCTCACAATTATTGCAATGTGAAATGTGGTTATTACTACACAAATGTAATTCAATTTCTTTACTTTACAGAGCCCTCTGTCATTTAAAAAAATGGTGACACTATATACTAACTTTGAACCATTCATGCCTATATAATGTCAGTTTATTCTTTAAAAAACCTATTTGTGGAACGTAAGTTTTTGAGGACAATTTTTGTTTAATAAAATATTTGAAACATTTACCTGTTGATGACCCAGTACTATGGACTGTAAAAATTAAAATAAGTTTATCTACTCTGAAGGTTGCTCTTGTTTTACTATTGAACCCATTACTCAGCGTGAAAGGTATCTCACTAAACGACAACTTCTGAAACTTAGTATGAACTGTTTTTATATTGGTTAGATTGTAGTTCTTTATAGGCCTCTTGATCTATAATGATTATGTTGTATGGATAAAAATAACACTGCTAACGAGATCTATGGGTTACTTTGTAAAACAATAACAACATGACTCAGTTTATAAATGTCTGGTCTTGTTACGTTTGAGCTACTACTTATGCGCTTAACTGGTGAATTAATGTAAGTGTGGACAAAATATACACTTAAGTTCACGAAACTATTTTTATTCTCTTATCTTTTGATTTTATAACATCATTCTGCAGTACTAAAATTCCTAAATCAATCCATAGGGTCAGAATCATCCACCTATAACTAACACCACAGTACTTCTCCACGACCTGTAACCTTTGTTTCTTTTCATATCAGTAATTCTTGAACATCAGTACACCTCTAAACAATCCCTGATATAAAATGTTTTGAGTATAACCACATACTTAAACACTTTTAGCTTCTTTAAGATGTAAGTTAGGTCATCCAAGCTTTAATGTACGTTATTTTTCTCTGTTTGTATTTCACATAATATTAATCTTAAATTTAATACATAAATACTTCTTGGTATCTGATGTGCAGAAAACCTTGCAGTTTTCAGTATTTCCACTCTAACAGTAGCTTACACAACACATACTAGTGTTTTATAAACATTCTCATTTAAAAAAACAATTAATAATGTCATCTGACAATAGGTCAGGGTATATTCTTTTATATGGCAATTGTAATAATAAAATACCATTATCCAATGTACTTCTGGTTCATACATGATTTTTAATTGTATAAAGAAACTAATAAAATAAATTGTTTGGAAAAAATAAGTCATGTTCTTCCATACAGTTGTTTTAACATCGATTACAACTAATCAAAGTGGTATTGGACAGTTTGAGACCCTATGGATGGATTTTGATGTGATAAGTAACTTTTTCTAACACTCAATGCTCGAAGAACAAATTTCTAGGTGGAAGGCCTGAAACAGAAAAAACACCATGCAAAGTGGCTGATGTAAATTAATAGCTGAAGCCTAGAAACATTATATGAACTTATTCTGTTGGATGACACCATGCTTGTAGCTGCTAAGTAACATTCAATTTTCTAACAAATCCATCTCAGTCATTACCAAGGCACACACCAAAATATGATGCTTGACTGCAATAAAACAGCCAACAGTTTAACTCGAGACAATCATACATGGTTTTCAAGATCTCTTCAGAAGTAGCCAACAGAAGAACCAAAGAATATAAAGCAGCGTTTAATGAAACTCATTTTGAGAGTATTATGATTGGTCCAGGCAGATATCCTTCAAAAATAAAATAATGGGATATTTTATGATAATCCACTCTCAATGGACATCATCCTTCTTACTGAATAACACAACATCTGCATTTTGGTTTTTTCTTTATGACAACAGACTCCACTTGAGAGGAGTCAGCTGGTGGTACAACAATTCCATGTTGAACTTCTACAATAGCTGGTTCTGATGGACTTGCAGTTTTTGGTGCATCACCATTCACATCAGCCTTAGCAGAAGTGACACTGTTAGCCACTGATGGCACTATATTTACTTCTTTTGCTTTGTCAACTTCATCCACTGTTGGTTCCTGGACTAAGTCTTCCAGCCCTGAGTCTTCACGCTCTCCTTTGGTAGGAGTTATTGGTTTTCCTTCTTTGATGAGGCAGACTATAGATTCTGCTTCTTTACTTAGGTCTCCATCAGGTCTGAAGGGGTTATCAATCCCATTTTCAGAGCTATTCAACAGAAAGAACAAGTTTACAATGTATATCATCCAATTACATTCTCAGATTATTCATTAAGGTAGTCTGATGCAAGGAAATACTTTTCAGAACCACAGATGAATAAAACTGTTCATAAGGCAAGTTGCTGAGCAACTGTGATGGAAATGGTGATATCAAGAGAAAATTTAATCTATAAATCAACATATCAGATAACTGATACAATAATAATTCAATATGTAGTAAGTACCACAAACACAGTTTCTGTATACAGTAATCAACACTGTAAGTTAACTTATGCATAAGAGTTCACTTCCTACAATCATAAAAAGTAACAAATTAAAACTACTATATATATATAAAAAACAAACAACTTTTACCTTGGATATAAACTTGTACTACTACAAAATTCATTCACAGATGGTTACTATAAAAAGTATACAAGTACAAAACACAAGTTCTCCAAAAATTATTATTTTGAATAGAAACAAATAATGACTATAAAACTTGCACAAAGGTTTCACACTTCATGAATTAACTACCTTTGTGACATAGCTTCAAGCAGTAACTAGTAAACATGTGCTTATTTAAAACACTGGCTGAAAATATTATAGCTATGTTTGCCAAAAGTTTCTTTCTGAAATGATTTATAATAAAATCCTTCGTAAAATTATTAAGAATAGTAAAATGATACCTTCCTTCTTTAACACAATGTCAATATGAGATAATGGTTCCAAATGTTTCCACACCAATATAACATACTTGTCACAAAAATTATTTTAAGAAGCAACCAACTATTTTATGTAACTTATTATAAACTGTCATTAAATACAAGCTGTGTATGAATGAGCACTTTAATCAGCATGTACAGCTTCACTGTATATTGTACATATTTATAAATATATAAATTTTAGTTGTAATGAACACTACCATGACATCTAGATAGATGGTACTGTGCAACTGACCAGATCAAGCAGAAATTGACAGTACCGTACGACATCCGTGGAGCTGACCACATCGAGCGGTAATTGACAGTACCGTACGACATCCGTGCAGCTGACCACATCGAGCGGTAATTGACAGTACCGTACGACATCCGTGCAGCTGACCACATCGAGCGGTAATTGACAGTACCGTACGACATCCGTGCAGCTGACCGCATCGAGCGGTAATTGACTGTACCTAACGACATCCGTGCAGCTGGCCGCATCTAGCGGTAATTGACAGTACCGTACGACATCCGTGCAGCTGGCCGCATCTAGCGGTAATTGACAGTACCGTACGACATCCGTGCAGCTGGCCGCATCTAGCGGTAATTGACAGTACTGTACGACATCCGTGCAGCTGGCCACATCAAGCTGTAATTCACATTACTGTATGACATCTCTGCAGCTTGCCACATCAAGCTGTAATTCACATTACTGTATGACATCTGTGCAGCTGGCCACATCAAGCTGTAATTAACATTACTGTATGACATCTACACTATTGATTACATAAAGTAATAATTAAGCCACTGTTTGACTCCTATGTAAGTAGTGACTCTTTATGTTATAATTAACTCTATTATTTGTGTTATTTTTCATGCTAGTTCTGAAGAAGAAATTAATATTAATACAAACTTTGTATTCAGATTATTATGTAACAGTTAACATTGGAGTTATTCAGGTACATATACTGTTAGATAATTAATTGAAACATATACTATGAAACACTGTAACAACAGCCTGTATATATAGTCATTAACACTAAACTAAACCATCAGGTATCTTCTCTGTCCTTACTAATAACAATATACTGAAAATACTACCAAGTGTTTCAAGTGGTTTCCCAGCCATACTGAAGAAACCCTATACTATTTAAATTGCTCTGTAAACTAAATGTATACGATAAATTTGCAACAGTTTTACTTGATTTTTTTAACAATAAATATTTATTTTTATAACATTTTTTCATTTTAAGAACGAAGTACATCCTGTGAAATGTAATAATGCCACTGGTATGTAAATTATAAATATGTAATCTACAAAAAAGTGTGTAACTATTTTTAAGTTAGATAACTTGAAATGAAAAATCGAAATAATCATCGAATTTATATGTAAGTTTTGTAAAACACATGCATAATAATACAGCTAAAACTAACAATTTATAATAATGCTCATTTCTAACTAACTAATTTTTAATACGGGTTTCCCTCTTTCCTTTAATATCCTATTAACCACACCTTTCTCTCGGTACTGTAACGTAGTAAAGTCGCAATCGAGCATCTACGTGGCTCGCCATTTCAGTTTTCACTTCTCAGGTGAAAGTAGGCCTACCAATATCATTGCACGATGGTACTTCACGGCACTACCGAGGAGTAATACAACGCAAACACGTTTAACAGTAGGTTTTGTGACAATCACACACAAAAAAATGAAAAGGCAAACATGACAAATCAGGAAGTTTTTGTTCATACAAGATTAAAAGTATGCATCGTCACTCAGTTCAAGATCAAAGATACATCTCTCTGCGCAAGTACACAAGCATTAGCTTACTCCTGTACCCTGGATAACAGAGAGTTAAGAGATGATTAAATGAGGTTTAACAATTGCCAACAAAGCCAATATCGCCCTTTATCACGTACTGAAATATTTTGGAAAAGATAATCGCTAACTGAATTATAGTCACTTCTTGGAAAAACTTCGAATCACGATGTTATTAAAACACCGTAAAAAGACATTGACAAAATATCTACAATTATAAAACAAGACATTCATAACATAACTGACTGATTCTGGGCTCCTTATGTGGGTAAGCAGCGCCGCCACGGGTGCGGCTTACGGAGAATGCGTCTTTCTCCGTGCGTGGTTCGTGCAGTATATAGAAGCAAGAATATCCTGTGTGCGCAACACCACAGTGATGGTACAGCGCTATTTATAACAGACCAACATGCCAAACTGTCGAAATTTTTGCTACTTTCCTAGTCAGTCGAGGCTAGAAAAGCAGATAAGATTCGCTTTACATGTGTTACTTCATCGTTCGGGCGCAAACTTTCGGAAAATTGTTTTCTGTTATCGTGTGAGAAAAAATATACCAATAGCGGTTATAGGCCAGTTTTAGGGTAGATAACGAAATATACAGCCAGAATACATCGGTACTTTCCATACATCAGGTAAAAATCAGCCAGCCAACTTTGAATACGACTATTTCTCTCCAACTAACAGCCAGAGTGAGAAGGCTGACAACGATATACTATCAGACAGCTACATGTGAATATGTCATATAACTCTACGAGTAATACCATACAAGTCTTCATTAAGAAATTAACAAAAAAAGTTTTGCACACCAAGGACGGCACAATTACTTGAATTTAGAGATAAATGCAGACGCTGAAAATATTTATTCGTATTGATCTTACCTTTTCTTAGGTCCATAAGATGGCGCTTCAGTTGATGGTGTGGAAGTCATGTTAGAAGGAATGATGAAGTCGAAAGGAAATTTCGTGGATTCTGGTGTGAGGACTAAAACAGGCTTCTGAGATTCAAAGAGCGAGACTCGAACTCGAGAGGGAGAAAGGCCTTCACTGCAAAAAAGACAGATAGTACAGGGAATAAGACTAAGTTTTCTTTATTTGAAGTCACACCATAAGTAGTATTATTAACACAGCAAGGATTCATGGAAATTAAGTCAAGAGTAGACACATTTCACGTTCAGCCATCAATACTTTAGAACACATTTCATTTGTCCTGACTGTCAGTCTTATTAGGAGAATGATAAAAAGACATATTTTAGATGCAAAGAATCTTTTATTTGTGCGAGTTTTATCAGCAATGTCTGATGCTAAACCAGAATTTCTAATGTGATTTTTCTGATAAGTGCTGTTACCGTTTTTGTGTGTGGTATCCGGCTTGAAAGTCTAATGTTTTATAATAGAAGTTCTGATATCCGTGAAAATATGTGTGGTTTTCAAGCAGAAGTAATGTTGGTGTGAAACAGATATTGAAGTAATGTTGGTAATCAAACGGATACTAAAGTAATGCTGGTATCAAAGATATTGATGTTGGTGTCAAACAGATATTGAGGTAATGTTGATGTCACACGGATATTGAAGTAGTGATAGTAATTAAATGGATATTAAAGTAATGTTGGTGTCAAACGGATATTATTTTACAGAACTCTAACCACCTTTCAGTAATGGTTTCTGACAGAATGTCCGATTCTCTTCATAATCGCCAGTGCATGGTATATTTGCTTTTATCTTACGTATACTGTATTTGCATAAGTTGTTTCTAGTTTCTGAAATCGCGCTGTGAATTTATTGTTTCACATATTAAATTATAGTTAGACCTTTTGGCTAGAAAGGGACATGTCGATTTTCTGTACGTTTGTTTTCTTTTAGCCAAAATCTGGGCAGCGGGGCATCTACACTGAGCCCAATATAAAGGACGGTACCCCGAATTTTAGCGTTATAAATCCTCAAGCTTCTCGTAAGCTAGCGAATATTCGATTTTCAGCGAAAGTTTTCGCATGGTTTGTTTGAACGTAAAAATCGAACAATGGGCTTTTTGTAGCGCGGAAATTCAACCCTGTATTTTAGGTTTATTAGAACCAAAGGCATGAACCACGCAGTAACAATAAAGTGAGCTTTATAAGAACCAAAGGCATGAACAACGCAGTAACAATAAAGTGAGCTTTATTAGAACCAAATGCATGAACCACGCAGTAACAATAAAGTGAACCAAAGGCATGAACCACGCAGTAACAATAAAGTGAACCAGAGGCATGAACCACGCAGTAACAATAAAGTGAGCTTTATTAGAACCAAAGGCATGAACCACGCAGTAACAATAAAGTGAGCTTTATTAGAACCAAAGGCATGAACCACGCAGTAACAATAAAGTGAACCAGAGGCATGAACCACGCAGTAACAATAAAGTGAGCTTTATTAGAACCAAAGGCATGAACCACGCAGTAACAATAAAGTGAACCAGAGGCATGAACCACGCAGTAACAATAAAGTGAACCAGAGGCATGAACCACGCAGTAACAATAAAGTGAACCAAAGGTATGAACCACGCAGTAACAATAAAGTGAACCAGAGGCATGAACCACGCAGTAACAATAAAGTGAACCAGAGGCATGAACCACGCAGTAACAATAAAGTGAACCAGAGGCATGAACCACGCAGTAACAATAAAGTGAACCAAAGGTATGAACCACGCAGTAACAATAAAGTGAACCAGAGGCATGAACCACGCAGTAACAATAAAGTGAACCAGAGGCATGAACCACGCAGTAACAATAAAGTGAACCAAAGGCATGAACCACGCAGTAACAATAAAGTGAACCAAAGGCATGAACCACGCAGTAACAATAAAGTGAACCAGAGGTATGAACCACGCAGTAACAATAAAGTGAACCAAAGGCATGAACCACGCAGTAACAATAAAGTGAGCTTTATTAGAACCAAAGGCATGAACCACGCAGTAACAATAAAGTGAACCAAAGGTATGAACCACGCAGTAACAATAAAGTGAACCAAAGGTATGAACCACGCAGTAACAATAAAGTGAACCAAAGGTATGAACCACGCAGTAACAATAAAGTGAACCAGAGGCATGAACCACGCAGTAACAATAAAGTGAACCAGAGGCATGAACCACGCAGTAACAATAAAGTGAACCAGAGGCATGAACCACGCAGAAACAATAAAGTGAACCAGAGGCATGAACCACGCAGTAACAATAAAGTGAACCAGAGGCATGAACCACGCAGAAACAATAAAGTGAACCAGAGGCATGAACCACGCAGTAACAATAAAGTGAACCAGAGGCATGAACCACGCAGTAACAATAAAGTGAACCAGAGGCATGAACCACGCAGTAACAATAAAGTGAACCAAAGGTATGAACCACGCAGTAACAATAAAGTGAACCAAAGGTATGAACCACGCAGTAACAATAAAGTGAACCAGAGGCATGAACCACGCAGTAACAATAAAGTGAACCAGAGGCATGAACCACGCAGTAACAATAAAGTGAACCAAAGGTATGAACCACGCAGTAACAATAAAGTGAACCAGAGGCATGAACCACGCAGTAACAATAAAGTGAACCAAAGGCATGAACCACGCAGTAACAATAAAGTGAACCAAAGGCATGAACCACTCAGTAACAATAAAGTGAACCAAAGGCATGAACCACGCAGTAACAATAAAGTGAACTTTATTAGTTTGTCATCTTACTCTTTATCACAGCTGAACGGGTCTTGTGCAGATTCACCACACGTACTTACTTCGAGATCAGTGTTTCTCAGGAATTGAATGTTTTATTTGAAATGCTGTTTATCAGAACCAACGGAATACATTTATTATCACAAGAGAATAACGTTTGAACTACGTTTATATGTTTTACAGATATTACAAGATTGTTTCACACATAAGAATACACACTGTGTTTGCTTTAATACATGTATATAAATTCGCAAATCTAAAAGTACGTTATTTTGTAATATACTAAAGCTTATACCTTACCTACAAAGACGTGATCTCTGTACAACGTTTTTTTTAAAAAACAAAACACATCACAATACAACTTTATGTTACATAAAAACATTTGAAAAATATACTACTTTTATAAAATTCACCTTTAACACAAATTATGTCTCTCTGTGGCTCGACATGGCCAGGTGGTTAGGGCACTAGGCTTGTAATCTCGAGGTCGCGGGTTCGAATCCCCCTTACACCAATCATTGTCGCCTTTTTTTCAGCCGTGGGGGCGTCACTGTGTGACGGCCGATCCCACTATTCGTTGGCAGAAAAGTAGCCTAAGAGTTGGTGGTAGGTGATAATGGTTTAGTTTGTTTTGAATTTCGCGCAAAGATACATGAGAACTATCTGCGCTAGCCGTCCCTAATTTTGCAGTGTAAGACTAGAGGGAAGGCAGCTAGTCATCACCACCCACCGCCAACTCTTACGCTACTCTTTTACCAACGAATAGCAGGATTCATCCTCACATTGTCGCGGTCCCACGGCTGAAAAGGCGAGCATGTTTGGTGTAACGGGAATTCGAACCATCGACCCTCAGATTACGAGTCGAATGGCTTAATCACCTGACCATGCCAACCCAGGGTGGTAATTACTATCTGCTTTCCCTCTCTAGTCTTACACTGCTAAATTAGGAACAGCTAGCGTTGACAGCCCTTATGTCGCTATGCGCAAAATTAATAAACAATGTCCCTGTGGTGGCTCTACGGTAGACTCAAAACCTCATAATGCTAAAAATTGCGTAGTGCAGCTTCGCACTTAAAATAAAACTCAATATATAAGACCAATACATAAGGATTATCTATGTACAATCGTTGCTAATTTTGAAATGAAACGCAAGAGGAAAAACAGCCAGTCATCAGCATCCACCGCCAACCATTGCGCTACTCTTATCTACCCGAATAGTAGGATTTGATCGTCACACTTGTCACGCACCAACGGCTCTGTTCGTTTCACTTAACTTCATACACTTATGTTAGTTATTCATACCTAATTAATTAGAACATTGTATTTTTATATTATAAATATCAGTCATCGTACGGTTTACATGATCTTTCTAAAACAATTCAACAACATTTACAAATCATATTTAATAATAGTTCCTTTGCAACACAACTACAATACACACGTTAGTTAGCATAATGTTACAATACTGATACAAATCGCTATCCACCATATTTATTCACTTTAACCACAGTGTTGCACGCACGTCACGCTTCGCTTCTTGACCTTGTCTTCCATGTCCTTTTTCACTAATTTAAGATGATAATCATTCAAATCTTCTTCAGTTTTTGTCAAAATGCTTGTTACTGATGATTATAAACTAGATACAATACACTGTTACTATATAAGTTACATTTCTATGTTTATACACACTGTCACGAGTCTGTTCAAGAGTTATCTATTTTAATTATTAATAAAGGTGAAGACAAGATTAACCTTATAATCTTCCATTTATTTATTTGCTTGTCCATAATCTCTGACGCTGTTATCAAACTAATTACCAGCAAATAAAACGGATGTTTTAAGTGCTTTAAACAGAATAGTTTTTTTAGAGTTTTATTCTGATTTTGACACTAAAATGTTTTCTAAAAAAGATTTTTAAAATATTCCTGACTTTTCCTGTTGTTCCAGCTGATTCATCAAACGAGCTGTACGAAACTGGAAACGTTGATATGACTCCAAATGTAATTGAAATGGGTGTAGAGAGATCCAAGGTTCAATGTCATTTCTTCGAAAGATGGTATACCTGTTTAACAAATGGTCGTTCCGCCCAAGCGACTGCATGAAAGCATTTTGGATATTAGTTAATGGAAGTCTAACACCTGAAGTATGTTCCACATACCCACTAATGGTACTGCGATTAAAAATGAATACTTTCTCTTTTAATGATAAAATAATGTTGAAAACGTTTCCAACTGTAATAACATATTCTTTCTCTTAGTGCTGATGGATTTCCCAAATAAATCTAAACATTTTATTCCGTGATTCAACCATGTATGGTCTGATTTATGTGTGTGTTTGGTTTCCAAAAACGAGACACTAAACCTAAAACATTTCATAATCAAACTTTGATCTAGATAATACACTTCATACTTCATTGAGTTTTCACTGACAGTAACTTCTGTCGACTGCAAATAATTTATATCATCAGTATCAAATGATAAGTGTAAGACTTGATATCATTTTCTGAAAAAAAAAAAGTTATTTCTTACATTATAAAGAAAAAGTTCTATAGTTAATATAAATAAAAATCCAATTATCAGATCTACTTTAGACACAACTGTCTTGAAAGAAATCGCTGAAGTTCAGACAGACCCCTGAACTACATATAATAAGGTATTTTTATAAATTGGATAACACGTCCAACAAAATCCAATTTTCTGAATATTATTTTATTCAATAGGTGCGACTTACGCTTGTCTGTTTGTTTGTTTTTGATTTCGCACAAAGCTACTCGAGGGCTATCTGTGCTAGCCGTCCCTAATTTAGCACTGTAAGACTAGAGGGAAGGCAGCTAGTCATCACCACCCACAGCCCACTCTTGGGCTACTCTTTTACCAACGAATAGTGGGATTGACCGTCACATTATAACGCTCCCACGGATGAAAGGGCGAGCATGTTTGCCGCGACGGGGATGCGAACCCGCAACCCTCAGATTACGAGTCGCACGCCTTAACACGCTTGGCCATGCCAGGCCTGCAACTTACACTGTCGAATGTTTTATCCAAACATCTAAATTTCAAACAGCTAAACAAAGGTTAGTTTTGGTTTACTAGATTTATTCATACTACGTACGACACATAATAAATGAATCGATATAGAAAAGAGTCGGTCTGGTGGTTAGCGCATTCGACTCGTACGCTGAGTTCGAATCCAGTTTCCGAACATGCAATCCTTTCAATTGAGGCATTTTAATGTGACGGTCAGTCCCACTCTTCGTTGGTGTTGACTAGTTGCTTTTTCATCCTGCTTAGGGACTGCTAACACACGAGTATACTAGAGCTTTGAGCGAAATTCAACAAAGAAATTGCTCTAATGAATAAACTGATTCCTAAAAGGATTCATTCTAGTCATTGTAACCTCAGAATGAACCTTATATTCTATTCATTCATGCGATATTTTTATTTGACACTGTCGTCTCTCTTGTCTAGATATTAACTTCATTACAGTTTTTCATATTTTACAACATTTACCTGTCTCTAGAGATTCATTAAAACCTTCGAAAAAAGAATTATTAACATTAGGCCCAAAGTTTACCAACAAACCATCAGTTCCAAAAAACGTATCTTTCACTTATGATTGGTAAGTAGCAGTTATTTCTGTAATTCTTATAATAACATAAAAACTCTTCAAAACTTACTGGAAACTCGCTAAGCCTTCAAAGAAATAAGCGACAGTTTGGTTCACTGTTCCTTCTTAATATAATGTCTTACAAAATATCAACAATTATAGGACTTATTGTGATTGTCATATTTATAGTTTTTATCTGTTAACAAGGTTTTCCATGTTACAACACAATTTGTCTTAATTTAAGAAAATAAAATACATAGATGTACATTTACCTTATTCTCCAAGTTCACACCTAATGTTTAGGTGTATTTGTACGAAGTTGTTTCAGATAAAATGTATTACCAGTAATAGATAACTTCTTTTAAAAAATATTTTTTTCCTTTGAAATAAATAAGTATGTGCTATGAAACGAGCACACCACGCTTCAATATTCATAAACTGTTATTTATTGTGTATAAAAATCTGTTATAAATTAGACAATTTCAATTCCAAGCATGGTATTTTCCAATAAATTATTATTTGAATTCCATGCTACTTATTACACTTCAAAATTTCTCAATAGCGTAAATTACTGCTGCGTGAGTGAATTCGACAATTATTGTCAATATAAAAGAATTAACATATAACTAACAAATCTAGCCTTCAATGTAATACGTCCTCTTTGGATAGACCAAATATATTATTTATTACTTTGATATAGATACAGAAAACAACAACAAATAAACCACTCCAATTTAAAAACTGTTTAGTATACCAACTTCACGAAATTGATTTCCCGGGATACACAAACAAATTTTGTTCCATACAGTTAAGCACACCAACTTACTACTCTGTATTTCTCTCAGTTACTTTTCACTATATTGTGAACATTTGTAGCATTTTCCACCATAAGTACACGAATAAATACATTTAACTCTTTTGGTCTTGACAATACACGCACACTATTACCTTTATACCTTTATCCCCCCGTGGGAGGGCGTCAAGTCTATGGAAAAAAGTACTAAAATCTAGGGTTCGATTTTCCTCTGTGGAGCAGATAGCCCAGTGCAGCTTTGCCCTAAAACAATTAAACCCATAATAATAACGTAATGTTCTGAATACACCAGATCCATGCTGCGGTGTAGTGTAGAGGTGAAATATATTAGAGTTCAGTTTTCAGGCTTTAATGTAAACATTAGTTTCTTGTAATAGAATACTTTCTGAACTGTGATGCATAACATATATCTTCATCACGTTCAACACTACCATGATTTAATATCTTCATCACGTTCAACACTACCATGATTTAATATCTTCATCACGCTCAACACTACCATGATTTAATATCTTCATCACGTTCAACACTAGCATGATTTAATATCTTCATCACGCACAACACTAGCATGATTTAATATCTTCATCACGCACAACTCTAGCATGATTTAATATCTTCATCACGCTCAACTCTATCATGATTTAATATCTTCATCACGTTCAACACTACCATGATTTAATACCTTCATCACGTTCAACACTACCATGATTTAATATCTTCATCACGTTCAACACTAACATGATTTAATATATCTTCATCACGTTCAACACTAACATGATTTAATATCTTCATCACGTTCAACATTAACATGACTTAATATATCTTCATCACGTTCAACACTAACATGTTTTAATATCTTCGTTACGTTAACACTAACATGTTTTAATATCTCCATTACGTTTTACACTAACACGTTTTAATATCTCCATTACGTTTTACACTAATACGTTTTAATATCTCCATTACGTTTTACACTAATACGTTTTAATATCTCCATTACGTTGTACACTAATATGTTCTACACTAACGTGTAAATTTATCTTAATCATCATTTCTGGCTGAAATTCTTTCATTTTTTTTATAACTCATAAAAGCTGAGATGGTCAATAAAACTTTCATTTAAAACCACAATTCAAGTAACGACTTTTCGACCCACTGAGGTCATCGTGAGGTTACAAATGACCTCAGCAGATTGAAACTATGTTGTTTTGTGTAATTAATTAATTGTTTTAAATACCCATATCAGCTCTCTCATGGACATGTTTTGTGTAATTAATTAATTGTTTTAAATACCCATATCAGCTCTCTCAAGGACATGTTGTTTTGTGTAGTTAGTTAATTGTTTTAAATACCCATATCAGCTCTCTCATGGACATGTTTTGTGTAATTAATTAATTGTTTTAAATACCCATATCAGCTCTCTCATGGACATGTTGTTTTGTGTAATTAATTAATTGTTTTAAATACCCATATCAGCTCTCTCATGGACATGTTGTTTTGTGTAGTTAGTTAATTGTTTTAAATACCCATATCAGCTCTCTCATGGACATGTTGTTTTGTGTAATTAGTTAATTGTTTTAAATACCCATATCAGCTCTCTCATGGACATCATGGGTTATTCTATTACATTCTATTATTTTGCATTAGCGTCAACTTTCACACCAGACATTAATTTCAAACATTACTTCTATGAGCCTTGTATTTCTGTATCTACTGTAAGGATGTGATACAAGTTACACTGGCCTGCTTTGTTATCAGATACTGTAAATGGGGATCTTCTTATGTCCTCATTGTTGTATTTATTGTCCCTACATCGACTGAGCCCAAGTAACACTGACCAACTTCGTTATCAGATACTGTAAATTGGGATCTTCATTACTTAGGTATGTCAGAATATGCCAAAACGCATTGTTATAAATGTAATGCAAACGCCTAGATTTATAGTATGGAAGAAAAGAAAAACCTGATTACAGAATACTGTATACAGTAGAAAGTCGCGGATAATAATGACCGAAAAGACAATCGTCTTGAAACTGCGATCAGAACGCCAACAGGAAGTTACAAAAATGAGCGACAAGATACCATGAAACGAGAAATAGACTTAAATGACATTGTTTGTTGGATTTTGTGTAAAGTCATTCGAGAATCATCTCGGCTGGCTAGAGGGAAGACAGTTAACACTACCCGCCGTCAACTCTTGGACTACTAACGAATAGTAAGCGTGACTGTGACATAAAAACACATCTACGGCTGACACACACTGCGAGTCACGACAACAATGTGAGCAATACTAAACGACACGACAACAATGTGAGCAATACTAAACGACACGACAACAATGTGAACAATACTAAACGACACGACAATGTGAACAATACTAAACGACACGACAACAATGTGAGCAATACTAAACGACGCGACAACAATGTGAACAATACTAAACGACACGACAACAATGTGAGCAATACTAAACGACACGACAACAATGTGAACAATACTAAACGACACGACAACAATGTGAACAATACTAAACGAGTCAAAGCAAAGCTGATATTGTTACAAAGATGCCAATCATTACGATTTGAGCGTAATCATTATGATTTAGGTGTATACATTACGACTATACGCTCATACAGACAAATATTACGACTTGTTGCAACTCCCAATTTATTGTATATTATATAGGCCTATACAATAAAGTGATAAATTGTTCCCCCAGGGCTTGAAAGGGATGAAAAGAAAATTTCTAGCGAGATACAAATAAATTTTAATAATAAATAAAATACACAGACCAAATGGTTACTTGCGATAATCATGTTTGTGCTTGAAATAATAAAAAAATATTTGTATTTCCGACGTCTACCAATAGTTTGAGTGCAGTGCTTCTCCATATGGTACGCAGGGAAATCTGCATTTATGTCATCAGTGCTTGTCAGTCAATCAGCGCTCGCGTAGATGGTTATTTCTCGTTTTCTAAGCGGCATAAAAACACCAATGCGATCGTTCACAAGTTGGAAAAAAAAAAAAAGAGGCCTCGTTCACGAAATTGTCTTGTTTCTGACAAATCTAAAAGGACTAAAACTGTGAATCAAAAATTTAGGAAAGAGTATAGTGCAAAATATTCGGTCATTGCATCAAAAGTCAGTGACAGTCATGCGTTTTGTACACTTTGTCACATCATTTTTTCTGTGGCACATGGTGGGATAAACGATTGTTCCAGACATACAAAATCGGCATCTCACCAACAAAAGGCTGTGGCGAAGACAAAAACGATGCAGATAACGACATTTATGAGTAAGAATTCAGAATATGAAACCATAAATGCAGAAGTGATGTTCCCGTAATTCATCATTGCTCATAATTTACCCCTAGCTGTAGCCGATCATGCAGGACATCTATTCAGAAAAATGTTCCCAGACTCTGATATAGCGAAAAAATACGGCTGTGCTAGAACCTAAACTACAGCCATTGTACAAATGTTGGGTTGTGAAGATGACAAAATGATTTCAAGCATACGTACTAACAGTGTTTACAGTTTAGCCACAGATGGATCCACAGGCATGGATGACTCAAAACTGTATCCAGTGCTTGTACAATGTCTTGACCCTTTGCTTGGAAAAATTGTCTGTTCTCTTTTGACAATGGTGGAATGGAAAGAAGCTTCAACGGGAGAGAATATTTTCAAGCTTTTGGACCAAGAACTGACAAAGAGGAAAATTCCATGGGAAAACTGTCTTAGTTTTTCTTCAAACAATGCCTCAGTTATGTCTGGTATAGGTGAAGGTGTGATGGGACACATCTCAAGACGACAGCCTAGCATTTACTTCATGGGCTGTGCCTGTCACTTCATGATTATTGCTGTCCAGAAAGCTTCCAGAGAACTGCCCTGCCCAGTTTCTGATATATTGATAGATATCTACTATTTTCTGGACAAAAGTGCTAGCAGAAAACAACATTTCAAAGAGTTTCAAGGATTGTGTGACAAAGAAATAAGAAAAATTCTACAACTTGTTAACATAAGATGGCTATCATTTGGGGTGTGCCTCAACAGAATATTGGACATGTGGAAGCCAATGAAGAAGTATTTTCACTGTGAAAAGGAAAAACTAGATTCACAAGGATCTAAATGTTCAGCTCAGTCAGGCAGCAAGACTTTAACAGTCAGAATATCCTCTTGGTCACACAGGGACACAGTCAAGACATCCTCTCAGCCACACAGGGACACAAGACAACAGTCTCCAAAAGAAGACAAAGAAACATTTGATATAACTCAATATATGTTTAGGCAGTCTGACCTTGAACTGAAGAAGAGACAACCAATGAAAAAACAGAAGCAAACGAAAGCTAACAAGGAAGTAACCAAGAAATGTTATGCGCAGAACAAGTTAGATAAGTTAACAGTTTTCTTGGGCAACGAAATGAACTTGTTATTTTGTCTTTTTCTTCAGTCTGCAATTCCTCTATTTGAGCAAGTCAATTTGATATTGCAAAGAGAAGAACCTAGCGTACACATTATGCATAGAACTCTGATTACACAAGTTAAAAATATACTTGTCAGATACATCAAGCCGGAATATCTTGAAGGCAACATCACTGAACTTGACTACAATAATGAATCCTTACACAAATCTGATGAGGCAGTTTCTTTTGGAAATGCTGCCAAGGAATACACTGTTAAATATGAAAAGGACCTTGACCTGATCAGCTTCTGCACCAGTATCAAGAAATACTATATTGCAGCTACAAATTACATGATGAAACATTTCCCTCTAAATGAACTTCTGATTCACGCAGAGGTTGCTGATCCAAAACTGAAAGTAAGCAAAGATTTCTCTTCTCTACGCTTCTTCACAGAGAGGTATCCTGTCCTTGTAAATACACAAGAGCATGACACTATTGACAAGTTGTAAGGGCAATATTTGAACTATCAAATTGATACTTTCTCAGAAACTGTCCTTCAATTGAATGTTGACAAGTTTTTGGTTCATCTGTCTACAGTTAAGGATGGAAATGGCAACCAGAAGTATGGCATTCTGTGTAGGGTTATGCTTGGAATTCTTACAATATTCCATTCTAATGCTGACAGTGAAAGGATATTTAGTTTAGTGACTAAAAACAAAAGCAAGTTCAGACCAAACTTGAGCACCTCAGTTTTGAGCAGTATTATAACACACAAGATGTGTATGCAGTCAAATGGACAATGTTGTTATAACTCCCAACCATCCAGAGACATTCTCATGAAATCAAAGACTACAACAGCTGCAAAACTATTACAATAAGTGTTATAAACATGATATAAACTAGTCCTTACACAAAGGCTTTTTCTGCTTAGTGTTCGTGCATGTTCAATGTTGTTTTACCAGTATGTTTGTTACTCTGAACTAAATAAAAGATATAACTTCAAAATATTTTTAATTTATTTATTAAATACACAAAACACAGTCATAAATGAGCAATCTATAGCAGTAATAAATAATAATAGTTATAATAATAATATAATAATAAACAGCTTAGAGACATTGGTCAGGCCTAGTAGCCGCAAATGTTAAAGGGCTCTGTCTACAATCATTACGCTCAGTCATTTGAAACAGTTGACATCTCTGTTGTTATTTGATTTTGTTTTCGTATTTTGTCTAAATATCTATATCTGTCAGACATTACCGAAATGAACATAATACAGCGTGAAAAAACAAAAAAATTCAGTTATAGCTCACTTATGACTGCTTTCAGATTAGCAATGCCACATGTTCACCATTCCTGAACTGTATGTACGTCGTCATGTAGTCTATGTATATAATGTATACCATGAAGTTGCAGAAGCAGAAATAAAGGTTCGTGACGATCAAAAAATTACATTCAGATTCGTTTGTAAATAAAATGCTGTTACAACTTCTTAAGGATTTAAATAAATTTAATTAAGAATGATTTTTAACATAAGTAAAATACCCGAGAGGGCGAAGTGTTGACGCCATCAGTGAAAGATTCGTTAAGAATCCATTGTTTTAATATTTTAATTTTGTGTATTGTTACTATTTTGTGTTTTGGTATGACGTAATTATGATGTGCTACGCCTAAATATTTCACAAGTGTTTAGATTTGATGTAATGTCTAGAAGTTTCCTGACATTTGTGTATGTGTGTTGGCGGGGATCATAACGTCGGAGTTAATAAATCAACTAGTGAGTTAGGTGTTTGTCAACTGACGTAGCCTACGGAATGTTTTCAAATTAAAACCTAGTTACAAATAAGTGGGATGGACTCTCCATTACTTTTTACCAAATAATCGAAACCACTATACGACAAAACTTTTTAACTCAGAAAGGGAAAAGTACACCATAGGACAGATGAAGTTTCAAATACAGGCAAGAAACTAATTATAAAACTTTTTTTATTCAGGAGAAGAAAGTAAACCATGGAACAGATGCTGTTTCAACAGTAATTTAACATATTGTGAGGAATGACAGAGGATGCTATTTGAAACAAGACGACGTTAGAAAGCTAAGTTCTTATAATACTGTGGATTTTTTTGTGTTATTTGGTTTTATCATTTTTTATCTTTAGAAATTAGAGCTGAATAAAAAAAATCAAATTTTGTAACCTCAGAGACTAAAATAGTAGATATGAGCTAGCTTTTGATTTAGATCGGTAGTGTAATGTAAAGTATAACGTTAGATTAGGCTTAATACATGTAACGGTTTTTCTTTGATAGATTCTTTAGGCAGTGTATTCATGATGAAACTTTGTAGAATGGACGGCAACTGCCTGTTGTGGAGACAAAAGTGTTGAGGACGACGTTTCGAAAGTCTTCCGCCTTTCGTCTTGAACACGTAACGGTTGTTTAGGCTTGCTTATAATTCAACTTGCAGTGAGATTGTAAGACAAAATAAATACATTGTTTCACTTAATAAATAGTCTTAAAACTAGTTAATTGTCAAACTTAGGCTTAACAGTGTTAACAACAGGCTACTGTATTTAATCACAGTAATAAGTATTTATTTTAATTCTACACGTAATACAATGGCTAAGACTAGTTCGAGGTTAAGCGTTCCCAGTTTGTTCGGTGTGATAGATGCAATAAATGAATTATAATTGGGAACTGTGGGCTAATACGCACTTTTAAAGGAAGATAGTTGTGAAGATATTCAAATTATATGTAAAGTTTTCAGGTTGGAGAAAAAGTTGAAGAAATACATAAAGAAAGTATAAACTGTATAAAAAATATTTAAAAAGCAAATTTTAAACAATAACTATCTGCTATGAATTGGGGAGATGAGGTATTTGGAAACGTTGAGAAAACATGGAAAATTGTTTTAAAAACTTTTCAATTCTCAAAACAAATACACTCTTTACAAAAAATGATGGCTGCAAGTTAAAAAGCAGATTGGCTCACAAAGGGTATAAGATATAAAATTATAGAAAGCATCACAAATTTAAGAAAAATTAAGATGACCAGTTTATGTATAATTTACAAGGCTACAGAAGATCAAGAAAGCTGGTCATACAGAAAATTAGGACATCCAAAATAATGTATAAAAATGTTGGCTGAAAACTTAAAGATTAACAGTAAGGATAGTTAAAGTACATTATGAGTAAACAAAATGTCATAATGGAAATAAGACTCTTAAGGGATGATAAAGGAAGACCAGTATCTGATGATCAACAAATGGCCAGATTTTAAATTCTGCTTTTACTTCAGGTTTTACTTATGAAGACTTAAGCAGTATTCCTCATATTGAATATCTGATAAATGAAAACAAAGCTGAACAAGACAAATGCATGAATTCTGAGCTTATTAAAATAAAATTGAAAAGTTTAAATAATGATTAGTCTCCTGCACATGATAATATTTCCAGAGGGGTTTTAAAGAAGGTCAAGGATTGGATATGTGCACTAAATGCCCCAGTATTTGATAAGTCTTTGAATAGTGTACAAGTACCAACTATAAATTAGCTAATTCCTATCTTCAATGAAAGTAACAGAATTTGTCCCAGCAATTACAGGTCTCTTAGTCTTACATCAGTTGTGGGAAAAGTTTTGGAAAGTCTGATAAAAGATGTTTTGTAGAGAAGTTTAAGAAAGTTTATTATTAGATAGTAAACATGGTTTTACTAAGGGAAAATGTTTCCTTACAAATCATTTGACATGGTTTGAAAATATCTCTGCATATTAAGATGGGGGTAAGGATGTAGATGTGGGGTATTTGGATTTTCATAAAGCATTTGACAAAGTGGTACATAGGATTCAAGACTAAATCTTAGAACCATTGTTCTTTTTCAGTTACAACATAGATAAAGGAATGGTTAATACATTACTTAAATGTGCTTTTGATATCAAGGTCTTGGTTGTTGCTGGCTGTGAAGAGGATGTTGCTGCTTTACAAAAGGATTTAGATCATCTAGTGAGTTGGGCAAATATATGGTAGAGGAGTTTTAATTACAATAAATGCAAGATACTGCATATTAGTTACCATAATTTTAATTCAAAATATAATTTGGATGGGAATAACCTTAAGTAGTGTTATGATATAAAAGGATCATGGTGTAATGGTTGATCAGTCTGTTAAACCATCCAAAAGCAATGTATTGTCATTAGTCACAGAGCAAATAGGATTTTAGATTGTATCTACAGAAATACTGAATACAAGTCTAAAAACGTCATATTTTCATTGTATAGGTCACTGGTTACACCATATTTGGAGTACTGTGTTCAGTCTTAGGCACCTTACTTAAGGAAAGGCACTGAATTTGGAAAGGGTTCAGAGGAGGGTTACTAAAATGATTCCTGGAATAGTGGTATTGTTATATGATGAGAGATTAAGATCCTTAAAATTGTTTGATCTGGAAAAAGTAGGGTTACCCAAATGAATGAAGTGTTTAAAATTGTAAAAGAAATTAATCATGTTGATGCACCAATATTTTTCATACTTAACAGCAAGACGTAAAGAACTAGGGAACACAAATATTTAAGCAAAGTAGAAACTGTCTTCAGCTAAGACAATTTTATTTTTCAAATAGAGTGGGTTGACCCATGGAATGGGTTGTCTTCAGTTGTTGTGGAGGCACTCAATTTAAGCAAGGTTCAAAAGAAAAAGCTTGACAGATATATCAATGATAAGGGCTGGCTTTAATTTATATTAATAGTTTTAGTTTAGCTTATTAGATGAGACAGCTGAAATGGACCAATCAGTCCCCTGTTGTCCCTAAACCTTATGTTATATATTATAATTAATGAATTGTCCAGTTAAGATGGAGGAAGTAAACCACAGGTGAAATGTGTTTTCCACCATAACTTAAGTAACAGAAACTGCTCAAGAGAACTGTTATAAATGTGGTAATCATATACAAAGGCGGATCTTATATGTGCAAGCGACCTTCATAATTTTAGACACGGCCTTCAAAAGTTAATTAGGTCTAAAATCTTCAATGTAGTGCCTGCTGTTTAAGTTCGGTAATTTTCCATTAATCATTTTCGGAGGATGGGGAAAGATTTTCTACTTACCAGTGTAATTTTGAGCTTGACCTCTGACACAAGACGTTCACAAGATAACTAGGTTTAGAAGTTTGTATATAGTAGGTACTGCAAACGTTTGGTCAAAATCCATCCAATATGCTGTCAACAAAGTTAGCACTTCTAGACAGGGGCAAACGAACATGCCTTGCTCTTTGTAGGGAGGCGAAAAAATCGTTACAGTTTGAAAAGTTAACACACAATCCTCAGAAACAAACACATAAATGAACATCAGTTAGTATTAAACAACAGAGGAATGCAGTTAACCGAAAATGTTACCGTGTACGATCTCGTCCAACTTAAAATTCCACACGGACGCAGTCATTAGAAAATTCTACTCAAATGACTCCCTTACGATATTAAACAGAACGGTCACATTGACTAACGTTTTCTTTTTGTACTACTTTAACGACAACAGGAAACTATATTTCTTTTTTAAAAAAGTGGCCTTGAAACAGGGTGGCGAGAGTGTAGCAGAAGCTATAAAACACAATTCACTTCTTAAAATATAGTTGTGTTGAAAAAGGAAACTGTGTGTATCTATCTTGTTGGCAAGTGCCATAAATTTGATACATATTAACAGTTAATTAAGTTCTAAATTCAAATTTCCGGTAATAGTAGGACGTAACGTACACAACAATAAATCGGAGACTCGTTCGAAATAAACTATGTAACAATAAACATGGAGCTCGTGTTCGAGATCTGAATCAGAGACAAAATTCAAAATAAATAAAAATTTAAATCTTAATTGAATCTATATTTATCAGTACCAACAAGATCTGATCAGGTCTGATTATTAAGCTTTTCTTCAATCACCCTTCCTCGAATAACTAGAAACATATAATGGAAGCAAATTCCTCGAAATTGCCAACATTTTAGAATTAGAGGTTAAAAACAATCAAAGAGAAAAGTGAATTAAAAATTGTATTGTCCGAATATCAGTCGATGTTGATTTGTTGTCTGAGGAAGCATCAGTGGAATACTCTAGTTTCTCCACTAGCCAATCAGAGTGGAGTAATAAAGATGAGTTAGAAATCCAATTAAAACTCAAATAAATCAAGCTGGAACAAGCTCGCATCGAAGACCAGAAACAGCAAGCCCGTATCACAGAGATGCCAACTATTTCAAATGACTGAGCGTAATGATTGTAGACAGAGCCTGTACAGATATCGTACAACCACTGGATACAGTTTTGAGTCATCCATGTCTGTGGATCCATCTGTGGCTAAATTGTAAACACTGTTAGTACGTATGCTTGAAATCATTTTGTCATCTTCACAACTCAACATTTGTACAATGGCTGTAGTTTTGGTTCTAGCACAGCCGTATTTTTTCGCTATACCAGAGTCTGGGAACATTTTTCTGAATAGATGTCCTGCATGATCGGCTACAGCTAGGGGTAAATTATGAGCAATGACGAATTACGTGAACATCACTTCTGCATTTATGGTTTCATATTCTGAATTCTTATTCATAAATGTCGTTATCTGCATCGTTTTTGTCTTCGCCTCAGCCTTTTGTTGGTGAGATGCCGATTTTGTATGTCTGGAACAATCGTTTATCCCACCATGCGCCACAGAAAAATCGATGTGACAAACTGTACAAAACGCATGACTGTCACTGACTTGATGCAATGACCGGATATTTTGCACTATACTCTTTCCTAAGTTTTTGATTCACAGTTTTAGTTCTTTTAGATTTGCCAGAAACAAGACAATTTCGTGAACGAGGCCTCTTTTTTTTTTCGAACTTGAGAACGATCGCATTGGTGCTTCAATGCCGCTTAAAAAACGAGAAATACCCATCTACGCGAGCGCTGATTGGCTGACAAGCACTGATGACGTAACTATGGATTCCCCTACGTACCCATATGGAGAAGCACCGCACTCAAACTATTGGTAGACGTCGGAAATACAAATATTTTTTTATTATTTCAAGCACAAACATGATTATCGCAAGTAGCCATTTGGACTACGTATATTATTTATTATCAAAATTTATTTGTATCTCACTAGAAATTTTCTTTTCACCCTTTCTAGCCCTGGGGGAACAATTTATCACTTTATTGTATAGGCCTATATAATATATAATAATTTGGGAATTGCAATAAGTCGTAATATTTGTCTGTATGAGCGTATAGTCGTAATGTATACACCAAAATCGTAATGATTACGCTCAAGTCGTAATGATTGGCATCTCTGGTATCAAAGTCAAGAAAGAAATGGAAATCAGATTGAAATTTGATCAACCAAGGCAAAATGACAACTTTGAACTTAATTGATATATTGAAGTAGCAACATTTAATGAAAATGATAAATATTTCCTACATTTTGAGAAACTGGTCATTATTATTGTAGTGTTTTGACAAGAGAAGCTCATGTTGCTCTGTCTCCAGAAGACTGCAGCAATTATGATAAGGTTAGAACAGCTATCCTCAAACCATACAAGTTAGTAACGGAGGATTATCACCAATAGTTTCGAGATCATCGCAAGCAATATAATCAACCGTATATGGAATTCACCCAAGAAAAAAACAAACAAACATTGGCTGATGGTGTAATTCTATACATATTGGCAACTGTTTCGACAAACTAAGACAATTATGTCTAATTGGGGAATAGAAACGCTGTACAAGTGACAACCTCAAAACTTATTTGGATGAAAGTGAAACACTACAGGAAATAGTTTCTCTTTTTGACGATTACACTTTTAACTCATAAAATCACTTTTCATAAAAAAAAATTCTGCCATCTCAGTAAAAATCTGTATCTGTTCAATCCACTAAAGTTTAAGATTATTATAAAAATCCAGCTTCTTTAGTTCGAAATCTTCTGACAGTCAGGATAAAACTTCATCTAAACAATCAAAGCCTGTCTGTCATTTCTGTAAGAAACCTAGCCATGTTATGTCCGATTGTTGGTACTTGAATAAGAAAAAGAGGCAACACCCTGTGCGTTCGTGTTCACATATGAACGTAGTTAAACCAGATCATCCAATGTTGTTGATTTGGCCATTGATAAAAAGGCTGATGTAGTTCGGGAAGAATTTAAGCCTTTTGTGTCTGTTGGTTCTCTGTCTTTGCCAAACAACACTGTTAATTCTATATTCATACGTATTTTACGTGATACTGAAGTGACTCAATCATTGTTGTCAGAAGATGTGTTGCCTTTAGATTGACGTTCTGCTACTGGTGAGTCTGTTATTGATCAGACTATTGAAGACGGCTCTGTTAATGTTCCTCTTCATAACATTTGTTTAACATTAGATTTAGTTTCAGGACCAGTTGTGGTTGGAGTAAGATTTACTCTGTCAATTAAGGACATATCATTATTGTTGGAAGACAGTTTGGCTGGGGAACTAGTTGTTGCCAAACCCAAGATGGATAGCGAGACGATCACTTTTTCATTTGAGGATGATGCTGTTGTTAAGAAGAATTCAGAAGTGTTTCCTCGTGTACTGTGACTCGTGCTAAAAATAAGAAATTAAGCCAAACAATATGGTAAGCACATGTTCAGGGGAAGACATTATAGATTTGTCACAGACATTTTTAGATCCAACATGGATCTTGCGAATGATTGTCCCACTGAGAAGTCTCTGATGGAGAAGAGGGAACTGATTCAGCTAGCGACGTTCTATTTGCTAGAATTAAACTGATTACTGTGCAAGAAAAAGATCCACATATGTCATCACTATTTAAATATGCACTCCCAAACTGGAGAAAGTTCCATATGGTTCCTTTTGCAAAAATGGTATGCTTATAAGAAAATGAAGTACACTCAATGTACCAGCTTCGGAGGACTAGGCTGTAATTTACGAAATCGTTGTTTCAGAAGCACATCATTTTGAAATATTGAAGATTGCCCATGAACTTCCAATGGGAGGTCAGCTAGGTGTCACCAAGACGTGTGAAAAAATTATTATACATTTCTCTTGGCCAAAAATTAGGCAAGATGTTACTCAATTTTGTAAAACTTGTCATATATGTCAATTGGTAGGAAAAACTAACCAGAAAATTCCCGCTGCTCATTTGAAGCCTATCTTAACATTTGGAGAACATCTTAGTCATGTAACAATTGGTTATGTGAAACCAAAAAGATATTTGCGTTTAAGCATTTTCACGTGTCGTGTAATTTTATTGTCATAAGGGTATTTGCATTAATTGTTATATATTGTCATAATTTTTGAAATTGTATTATTCTTTGACAGTGTATTCTATTTAATAAATTGTTATCAGTATATATCTTATTTTAAAACTGTCTACCCCAATTTTTATTTCTCTAAGGAGGGAAGTGTAACAGATTTGTTGTTGTACATTTATTTCAGTAGTTTTCTTTTTTGCATGTGACGTATATTGTTGACTGTATATTGCACAAGTCCCGCCTATTATCAAAACTTGTAGAAGATTCTCGAGTCTAAGAATCAACAATGTACTACGTGTATATGTAATACTGGTTATTGACAGTATTGTCGCCAAGCAAACTTAGATTAACGTTCTAGAATCTCGCGAAATTCGTATAAACGCAACGCGCCAAGAGGAAAATCATTACTACTAGTTGAGGTCCACGGACGGACGTTAAGTAAATTCATGATTAATGAAAGATTATCTCACGACACGAAAAGTTGTTTCTTTTATATATAATTAAAAATACGCCCATAAAAACAGTAAAACAAAATGTGAAACTTTAAATTTGCATATATCCCCTCATGGACCCAACAAACGTTCATGCCAAATTTAGTGTAGGTCCATCAACAATAGCGAAGTAGTGGTTAAAAACCCTCCAAAAACATCAATAAAAACGGCAAACTGCAAAATTGAAAATTTGTGTGTATTTCTCCACAGACCTTATAAACCTCAATACCAATTCTGGTGAAGTTCCATCCACATCTTGCGAAGTATTGACATGAACATAAAACAGAGAGTACTGTTATATTTATATAGATGGCGCCAATGCATTAGATCCATGTGTGACATTTCGTGACGTCAAATCTGTACTCTAAGAATAGAGAAAAATAAAGTTCTCTGTGACGAAAAACGGAGGCGAAACTGGAAAATCGTAACTCTGTTGTAAATCTGTATAAAACAAGAAAACAAATTTCGCAAAGTTGGAGGTTGCACATCGCGTAATAAAAATGTTTTTCCAGTATCATGTAACCAAAAGATCTATATAGCATGATTCGTCAGTTACACTCAGTGTGCTATATGCCTCGGAAGCTATAATTGTGGTTAAAACTTATTAATCAGAAAACTACAGTTTTGAAACAGGAACATTTATCGATTTCGAACATTATAAATAGTTCAATTTCAGTGAATTAACTTCAGACGTTAGTATATCTAAGAGAACATTAAATATCTTTGCCGAAAAAACAAAGCTTGCAAGGGTGTGAAGCTAGCCATGAAAAAACAACGTTAGCTTAAGCGAGGTGTGACAACATCAACTCAGAATTAAATTGTCCGTCATCGCCCTCAATCATCGATAAAATATTCAGCTCTAAACCGGATGTAGGACGCAGTATTGTCTGTAAATTCGTAAAACTGTTGTATAATATAAGCCACCATTTGTAAAAACTATTAGTTATAACCGTTATTATAAATTGTATTGTTTCTTTGTTTGTATATTAAAATACATTTGCGTTAAAAAATAAAATTGTGTTTGTCAATCTTACTGGCAAACACCATTAGTTTGATACATCTTAATATTTAATTAACTACTAAATTCGAATTCAAATTTCTGGTTATTTTAAATAGTAATACGTTAACATACGTAGCATAATAAATTGAATTAAATTATAATACGTAATAATCTGTACATCAGGTGTGTGTGCGCGTACTGATGTGAACAATATCTGTACATCAGGTGTGTGCGTGCGTGCGTGCGTACTGATGTGAACAATATCTGTACATCAGGTGTGTGTGCGTGCGCGTACTGATGTGAACAATATCTGTACATCAGGTGTGTGCGTGCGTGCGTACTGATGTGAACAATATCTGTACATCAGGTGTGTGCGTGCGTGCGTACTGATGTGAACAATATCTGTACATCAGGTGTGTGCGTGCGTGCGTACTGATGTGAACAATATCTGTACATCAGGTGTGTGCGTGCGTGCGTACTGATGTGAACAATATCTGTGCATCAGGTGTGTGTGTGCGTACTGATGTGAACAATATCTGTGCATCAGATGTGTGTGTGTGTACTGATGTGAACAATATCTGTGCATCAGATGTGTGTGCGTGTGTGCGTACTGATGTGAACAATATCTGTGCATCAGATGTGTGTGCGTACTGATGTGAACAATATCTGTGCATCAGGTGTGTGTGTGCGTACTGATGTGAACAATATCTGTGCATCAGGTGTGTGCGTGCGTGCGTGCGTACTGATGTGAACAATATCTGTACATCAGGTGTGTGTGCGTGCGCGTACTGATGTGAACAATATCTGTACATCAGGTGTGTGCGTGCGTGCGTACTGATGTGAACAATATCTGTACATCAGGTGTGTGCGTGCGTGCGTACTGATGTGAACAATATCTGTACATCAGGTGTGTGCGTGCGTGCGTACTGATGTGAACAATATCTGTACATCAGGTGTGTGCGTGCGTGCGTACTGATGTGAACAATATCTGTGCATCAGGTGTGTGTGCGTACTGATGTGAACAATATCTGTGCATCAGATGTGTGTGTGTGTACTGATGTGAACAATATCTGTGCATCAGATGTGTGTGCGTGTGTGCGTACTGATGTGAACAATATCTGTGCATCAGGTGTGTGTGTGCGTACTGATGTGAACAATATCTGTGCATCAGGTGTGTGCGTGCGTACTGATGTGAACAATATCTGTGCATCAGGTGTGTGCGTGCGTACTGATGTGAACAATATCTGTGCATCAGGTGTGTGCGTGCGTACTGATGTGAACAATATCTGTGCATCAGGTGTGTGCGTGCGTACTGATGTGAACAATATCTGTACATCAGGTGTGTGTGTGCGTACTGATGTGAACAATATCTGTACATCAGGTGTGTGTGTGCGTACTGATGTGAACAATATCTGTGCATCAGATGTGTGTGTGTGCGTACTGATGTGAACAATATCTGTGCATCAGATGTGTGTGTACTGATGTGAACAATATCTGTGCATCAGATGTGTGTGTACTGATGTGAACAATATCTGTGCATCAGATGTGTGTGTACTGATGTGAACAATATCTGTGCATCAGATGTGTGTGTGTGTGCGTGTGCGTACTGATGTGAACAATATCTGTGCATCAGGTGTGTGTGTGCGTGTGCGTACTGATGTGAACAATATCTGTACATCAGGTGTGTGTGTGCGTGTGCGTACTGATGTGAACAATATCTGTGCATCAGGTGTGTGTGTGCGTGTGCGTACTGATGTGAACAATATCTGTGCATCAGGTGTGTGTGTGCGTACTGATGTGAACAATATCTGTGCATCAGGTGTGTGTGCGTACTGATGTGAACAATATCTGTGCATCAGGTGTGTGTGTGCGTACTGATGTGAACAATATCTGTGCATCAGGTGTGTGCGTGCGTGCGTGCGTACTGATGTGAACAATATCTGTGCATCAGGTGTGTGCGTGCGTGCGTGCGTACTGATGTGAACAATATCTGTACATCAGGTGTGTGTGCGTGCGCGTACTGATGTGAACAATATCTGTACATCAGGTGTGTGCGTGCGTGCGTACTGATGTGAACAATATCTGTACATCAGGTGTGTGCGTGCGTGCGTACTGATGTGAACAATATCTGTACATCAGGTGTGTGCGTGCGTGCGTACTGATGTGAACAATATCTGTACATCAGGTGTGTGCGTGCGTGCGTACTGATGTGAACAATATCTGTACATCAGGTGTGTGCGTGCGTGCGTACTGATGTGAACAATATCTGTGCATCAGATGTGTGTGCGTGCGTGCGTACTGATGTGAACAATATCTGTGCATCAGATGTGTGTGCGTGTGTGCGTACTGATGTGAACAATATCTGTGCATCAGATGTGTGTGCGTACTGATGTGAACAATATCTGTGCATCAGATGTGTGTGCGTACTGATGTGAACAATATCTGTGCATCAGATGTGAACAATATCTGTGCATCAGGTGTGTGCGTGCGTACTGATGTGAACAATATCTGTGCATCAGGTGTGTGCGTCGCGTTACTGATGTGAACAATATCTGTGCATCAGGTGTGTGCGTGCGTACTGATGTGAACAATATCTGTACATCAGGTGTGTGTGTGCGTACTGATGTGAACAATATCTGTACATCAGGTGTGTGTGTGCGTACTGATGTGAACAATATCTGTACATCAGGTGTGTGTGTGCGTACTGATGTGAACAATATCTGTACATCAGGTGTGTGTGTGCGTACTGATGTGAACAATATCTGTGCATCAGATGTGTGTGTGTACTGATGTGAACAATATCTGTGCATCAGATGTGTGTGTACTAATGTGAACAATATCTGTGCATCAGGTGTGTGTGTGCGTACTGATGTGAACAATATCTGTGCATCAGGTGTGTGTGTGCGTACTGATGTGAACAATATCTGTGCATCAGGTGTGTGTGTGCGTACTGATGTGAACAATATCTGTACATCAGGTGTGTGCGTGCGTGCGTACTGATGTGAACAATATCTGTACATCAGGTGTGTGTGCGTGCGCGTACTGATGTGAACAATATCTGTACATCAGGTGTGTGCGTGCGTGTGTACTGATGTGAACAATATCTGTACATCAGGTGTGTGCGTGCGTGCGTACTGATGTGAACAATATCTGTACATCAGGTGTGTGCGTGCGTGCGTACTGATGTGAACAATATCTGTACATCAGGTGTGTGCGTGCGTGTGTACTGATGTGAACAATATCTGTGCATCAGATGTGTGTGCGTGTGTGCGTACTGATGTGAACAATATCTGTGCATCAGATGTGTGTGCGTGTGTGCGTACTGATGTGAACAATATCTGTGCATCAGATGTGTGTGCGTGTGTGCGTACTGATGTGAACAATATCTGTGCATCAGATGTGTGTGCGTACTGATGTGAACAATATCTGTGCATCAGATGTGTGTGCGTACTGATGTGAACAATATCTGTGCATCAGGTGTGTGTGTGCGTACTGATGTGAACAATATCTGTGCATCAGGTGTGTGTGTGCGTACTGATGTGAACAATATCTGTGCATCAGGTGTGTGCGTGCGTACTGATGTGAACAATATCTGTGCATCAGGTGTGTGCGTGCGTACTGATGTGAACAATATCTGTGCATCAGGTGTGTGCGTGCGTACTGATGTGAACAATATCTGTACATCAGGTGTGTGTGTGCGTACTGATGTGAACAATATCTGTGCATCAGATGTGTGTGTGTGCGTACTGATGTGAACAATATCTGTGCATCAGATGTGTGTGTGTGCGTACTGATGTGAACAATATCTGTGCATCAGATGTGTGTGTGTACTGATGTGAACAATATCTGTGCATCAGATGTGTGTGTGTACTGATGTGAACAATATCTGTGCATCAGATGTGTGTGTACTGATGTGAACAATATCTGTGCATCAGATGTGTGTGTACTGATGTGAACAATATCTGTGCATCAGATGTGTGTGTACTGATGTGAACAATATCTGTGCATCAGATGTGTGTGTACTGATGTGAACAATATCTGTACATCAGATGTGTGTGTGTGTACTGATGTGAACAATATCTGTACATCAGATGTGTGTGTGTGTACTGATGTGAACAATATCTGTACATCAGATGTGTGTGTGTGTACTGATGTGAACAATGTTTGTACATGACATATTTCTATGTTCTTGTTGGCTCTTCGTGAACTACAGTTACATAAAATATTAATCACTACTCCTTCGATTTAAATTAGCTTCACTTAACGTTCAGTAATTCCTCTTTAAAAAGACAAGGAACAAAAAGTCATTGATTTGTATTAACAGCTTGGATAGAAATGTTATTCATGAGACTTAATTAAGTACATCATCTTGACACTGGCAAAATTTTACAATTTTCAGAACTTGGACACAAAGTATGAAAGACATGGGATCTCGTAATTCCAGGATATGTATATAAAAACTCTTATACGTACGCGCACATGACCTTGAAGAGCCAAGTCGGGCAGAGGTCGCCACTTGAGCTAACGCCGATTATTACCTAATATTCCTTAACGAAATGAAAGCACTTGAGTCAGATATTCACTGATCTGATACGTTGGTATCAATGTATTTTAAACCTGTCGAGTATTACGGTCTTTTATTGTGGCTTAAAGTAAACGTATTCAGCACGTATTACGTTGATAATGATATTAAATTATCTCTAATCGCGTGACTTTGGCTTTTACTTCAGTTTATCGTCTACTGTAGATATCCAATAAAATAATATAATCTTTTCACTGCAACTTGAACTAAAGTTTAATCACATCACAACTTTAATTTAGATAAACAGTACAAAACAAATCAGTTATTTATATAATAAACAATGGGTTTTCAAAGATATTGAAATACGAAAATGGAGGATGAAACTTAAATAAAAGTTTGTGATACATATGATAAATTTATATGTATATGTTATATTTAATAATGACCACCTATTGTTAACTCAATGCTTACGGTACTAAAAAAGCAGTAATATAGAATAAGTTTTCTCACCGAGAGGTAGCGCTGGAATAGGTTCAGTTGTATTCAAATAACTAAATATATAATCACTAAAACAACTATGAAATAATCATAGATATACAAATAATGCGAAAAAACGGATGGCTTTGTACGTTGAGCTTTATTTTGTTTTCTCACGGTCAGGGTACGGTCATTCGATTATACGTCACTCAAATACTGACAATGTTGTTTACAAGGACGTTTTCTAATCAGATTTTCCATGTACTAATTAGGTAGTTATTAGTTTTGGACAGTGGTTTGAAATAGCACAGCCCTATGTGTTTTGTCATATGTTGGCATGTCAATTAGAAGAAAAATACAATTTGCAGAAACCAATGTCTATCCGTTAAATAAGCGCGAAATAGAAAAAGAGAGATACTAAAATATCTGGTATGAAGAAACTACTGAAAGTGACTTGTGAATGTATGTTGATTTCCATGTATGTTGTTATCAAAACGTGAGAAAAAACCGTTTTCTGTCTACAATCTTTTAAATAACATTCATGTAAGCTGCAGCATCAAACCGATTTTTATAAGTTAGTTTTCAAAGTACGATGATTATATCGTTTTGTGCTGATAAATATGTTACATTTTTATACTTCAAAAAATAAATATGCAATAAACAGTTTCAACACGTTTTCATTTCAGCTTCTAGTCCATTTGGTGTAATTCTCTAAGATTTTGTTTACAAACTCAATTATTATTTTTTTTTACTTTTGATAATTCTATTACAAATGCATACACAGAGCTGACTAATTGAAACCATTGAAGTAAGGTGATAAAAATAATTTTATAAACATGGATTATTTGGTCAAACCATTGAGTATGGTGTTAAAACGTCGTTCAGTAAACATGGATGATTAGGTCAAACCTTTGAAGATGGAGTGAGTACTTGTTGGATACAGTTTTAAAATAACTTTTAAAAAGAGTATATCTTAGTCACTGAATATTCGATTTTTTATGTTATTAATTAACATAATATGAGTTGAGTGAAACACCAGAATTTTATGTTATGTTACTGAATTTCGACAATTTGTAATAGTATACTTCTATTTTTCTTCCAATGAACTTGAAAAAATGCTTTCTATAATTAAAATTCAGAAGGTTTGTTTGACTTTTTAGAATTTTTCGCGCAAAGCCGTCCTTCATTTTGAAAAGAGAAGGCAGATAGTTCAGAGCACCTACTGCCAACTCTTGAGGTTGTCTCATCTGAGTGAATAGTGGAAACTGACCAATTCTCTTACAGCGCACTCGAGACCCCAAAAGGCGCAACTCGTTTTACGGCAAAGTGACGCGAACCATGAGCTCTTCGACTCATAATCCAAGCACACTAACCCTTGGCTACACCCAGCCCGGAACCAGGCTCCAACCAAAGTTTTCAAAGGGAAAATGGGTTTGTTTATAGTGCCAAAAACAAAAACGAAGGGCTAGTGGTCCGCCCTACAAAATATTTTGGGGTGAGAGATGGATGGGAAGAGCTAAATATTTTCATATAGACGAAAGCAGAGATTTAGTTATAACTTAGTTACACATTTGTACTGGAAATCAAGAGAAAGAACATACTGTGACCTTCCTTCCTACTACGTAAGACAAGGTAGGCCCGGCATAGCCATGTGGTTAAGGCACTTGACTCGTAATCCGAGGGTCGCGGTTTCGAATCCCCGTCACACCAAACATGCTCGCCCTTTCAGCCGTGGAGGCGTTATAATGTGAGGGTCAAACCCACTATTCGTTGGTAAAAGAGTAGCCCAAGAGTTGGCAGTGGGTAGTGATGACTAGCTGCCTTCCCTCTAGTCTTGCACTACTAAATTAGGAGCGGCTAGCGCAGATAGCACTTGTGTAGCTTTGCGCGAAATTCAAAACAAACAAACAAGGCAAAGTAAGGGTTGGGTTAAGACAACTGCTATTACAAAATATGGTTACAAGTCATGTGATTATTATGTTTTTTAGAACTTAAAGTTCATTTGCAGTTTGTTTTTTAATGAACCATGGAATATTTTTGCTTTGTTGTTATTTTCCCATGATATGTCTGGTGGAATAATTAGTCAACTTTTCTCAAGCTGTATCGAAATCTATCAAAATGCACTTCACAACTGCACGAAACGAGTCGATCAATTATCTCAATTTTCATGTTTTATAACAGGAGTTCATTACTTGACTTTCATCTGATAAAACAAGTTTATAAACAAGAACTTTTTTTGCGATTACACAATTGAAAAAATTTGATATTACAAGCATTAGCTCTTTTGAGAAACATCATAATTAAATTAATGATTTTTGCTTTTAGGCTTAAGATGGCGCCACGTAAAATATAAAAAGTGCCACATTGTCCACCCCCTTACACGAAGTTACTATAGCAACGAACTGCATAAGGTGTTGAAATACAAACGTGACACTCGACTACTGTAGAATGTTTAGTACCATTTGCCTCCACCCTACTATTTTTATGCAATAATTGGTGTCTGCATTGAGTGTACTGAAGCACCATACCCAGTATTCAGTTTTAGTTTTCTCGGTCTACTTAGTATAATCTGACTTAAAGTTTGGTATTATGTTATTTATCGACTGTAAATTACACAATAACATTATTTATTAAAATCATTCTGTGTGGTAAGACATTATTTCTGATACAAATGCTCTCATTTATACAGTAAATCAGTAAGTTGTCTTTATATTATTATTACTAATTTGTGAAATAACAACAATTTTGTTTGATAGTTAATTCTGTGATGTTTGTACAAGGGACAGGTCAGTGTCTAGATATTATTTTACAGATTAGTCTATATCACTGCATATTTTTTACATTAAACCACTCCATACTCTTCTACAGCTATATGACCCTGGATATTATTTTACAGCTGTATACAGTCTGTACATGTAGATACAGGTCACTGTATATTCTTTTATAAAATCACACCACAGATACTACCTTACGTATTTACATAATTTTACAGCTTCCAACCACAAGATACCCATTTCCAGATAATGAGATATTATCTACAAATTATTTAAGAAAACGTTAAAGTTCCACACCAGTGTTCTTTTACAGCTACAGACAATGAGATTTGTATAGCTACAAACTACACCAAAAATACATTAACCACAGCTTTACACAATCAGATAATCATCTCTCCAAACTGTTACCTATTCTTTAACTGATAACTAATGATGCACAATACCAGATATTCATCTTCAGATCCATTGTAGCAATCTTTTACAGCTATGCACTGCTACGTCACTTCACAGCTATACTCCACTACACGTTATTTCACAGCTGTACATCACACAATATTTTTGGGTTCTAAACTACATCACTTCACAGCTATACTCCACTACAAGTTATTTCACAGCTATACATCACACAATATTTTTGGGTTCTAAACTACATCACTTCACAGCTATACTCCACTACACGTTATTTCACAGCTATACATCACACAATATTTTTGGGTTCTAAACTACATCACTTCACAGCTATACTCCACCACAAGTTATTTCACAGCTATACATCACACAATATTTTTGGGTTCTAAACTACATCACTTCACAGCTATACTCCACCACAAGTTATTTCACAGCTATACATCACACAATATTTTTGGGTTCTAAACTACATCACTTCACAGCTATACTCCACCACAAGTTATTTCACAGCTATACATCACACAATATTTTTGGGTTCTAAACTACGTCACTTCACAGCTATACTCCACTACACGTTATTTCACAGCTGTACATCACACAATATTTTTGGGTTCTAAACTACATCACTTCACAGCTATACTCCACTACACGTTATTTCACAGCTATACATCACACAATATTTTTGGGTTCTAAACTACATCACTTCACAGTTATACTCCACTACACGTTATTTCACAGCTGTACATCACACAATATTTTTGGGTTCTAAACTACATCACTTCACAGCTATACTCCACTACACGTTATTTCACAGCTATACATCACACAATATTTTTGGTTCTAAACTACATCACTTCACAGCTATACTCCACCACAAGTTATTTCACAGCTATACATCACACAATATTTTTGGGTTCTAAACTACATCACTTCACAGCTATACTCCACTACACGTTATTTCACAGCTATACATCACACAATATTTTTGGGTTCTAAACTACATCACTTCACAGCTATACTCCACCACAAGTTATTTCACAGCTATACATCACACAATATTTTTGGGTTCTAAACTACATCACTTCACAGCTATACTCCACCACAAGTTATTTCACAGCTATACATCACACAATATTTTGGGTTCTAAACTACATCACTTCACAGCTATACTCCACCACAAGTTATTTCACAGCTATACATCACACAATATTTTTGGGTTCTAAACTACATCACTTCACAGCTATACTCCACTACACGTTATTTCACAGCTATACATCACACAATATTTTTGGGTTCTAAACTACATCACTTCACAGCTATACTCCACCACAAGTTATTTCACAGCTATACATCACACAATATTTTTGGGTTCTAAACTACATCACTTCACAGCTATACTCCACCACAAGTTATTTCACAGCTATACATCACACAATATTTTTGGGTTCTAAACTACATCACTTCACAGCTATACTCCACCACAAGTTATTTCACAGCTATACATCACACAATATTTTTGGGTTCTAAACTACATCACTTCACAGCTATACTCCACCACAAGTTATTTCACAGCTATACATCACACAATATTTTTGGGTTCTAAACTACATCACTTCACAGCTATACTCCACTACACGTTATTTCACAGCTATACATCACACAATATTTTTAGGTTCTAAACTACATCACTTCACAGCTATACTCCACCACAAGTTATTTCACAGCTATACATCACACAATATTTTTGGGTTCTAAACTACATCACTTCACAGCTATACTCCACTACACGTTATTTCACAGCTATACATCACACAATATTTTTGGGTTCTAAACCAGGTCACTTCACAGTTATACTCCACCACAAGTTATTTCACAGCTATACATCACACAATATTTTTGGGTTCTAAACTACATCACTTCACAGCTATACTCCACTACACGTTATTTCACAGCTATACATCACACAATATTTTTGGGTTCTAAACCAGGTCACTTCACAGTTATACTCCACCACAAGTTATTTCACAGCTATACATCACACAATATTTTTGGGTTCTAAACTACGTTATTTCACAGCTATGCATCACACAATATTTTTGGGTTCTAACCCTTTCTCTTAACTACTAAACATACTTTATAGTTCTTACAACTGAGCTATTTTTCACAACTTCAGATTACTGCCTCCCAGTGGGTTAGCTGTAAAATTACAGACTTGTGTTAAGTTCTCTATGTGGATAGCCCATTACATAGTTTTATGTCAGAATAAACAACAAAATCAGAACCATACTCAACTAGATATCTACAGATCAAAACTACTAAACATTTTTAACATCTACACATATTTCACAGTTCATAACCACTAACTACATTTTCATACTTCTCATGAATTAAATATTATTTTACTGAATTGAAATAATAATAGGTTCTCACAGTTTCCTACCACATGATATTTTTCAGGGTACTAAACATTTTACTGAGCCAAGCTACTGATAAGTTTTTGCAAATCATCACAAACGATATTTTTTCCCAGCTCAGTGGAAAATATTATTTCGCAGCTACATTCTATGAAAATTACAGTTTCCTGACAAGAGATATGTTTTGATAATTCTGTACCATAATATATATTAGTTCGTAGCTTGATACCAGAAAATAATTTTAGTTTTGCAACACTATTCTTTTAATGTTCGATACAATTCAACTTTTTCTTTTTTATAAGTTCATATTACAATATATTATTTTACAACTAATTAATACTAAAACTAAAAGTTTTAACAGCTTTTTTAGCTTCAAGCCATTTGATATTACAGATTCACAATAATAAACGTTTATATACAGACCTAATTCTTCAAGCAATATTTTATAATAATATTACAAGTCAAATTTACGATACATTCATTTAATGAATCACATTATTTTACACATTGTTTTATTGATTAACATAATACATTATATTTTCACATGGCTTCACTTCAGTAAAGTCACTTCTAAAGCTCTACATCATTACATTAGAACATTTTAAACAGTGACTTAATGCCAACAGTTGTTGTTTTTTTAACTTTTGGTATAAACCAATATTACCTTTACAGATATTCCAAAACATGTAAATAAATATTTTTGATAAATCACGACTAGTTCTTTACCGTATCATAGGGTTCATACTTGAAAACGGTAAATGGCTACCTTTTGTCGCACAGAAGAATTTGCTTTTAAAAATGTTCTGCACTGCATGCTTTAAAACTACAGGGTTCGTTACACTGCCCTGGGTTCAAGGAATCTACGCCATAACATGCATCCCAGAAAGTAATTATTTTGTGTAATTTACTGTAAACCTGCGACTAGCTTTTATAATTAAATGGTAACATGGTACAATATCTGACACGGAACTACTATCCCCCACGTGCTATATCCGAGTGTGTGTAAAACTAGACAATAAAATACAACTTGAATAGGCCTAAGAGTAAGCCTGTAACTTGAAACGATAACGTTACTTCCTGATGTTTGTTCTATTCTACTGTAAGTATAAAAATGAATCAATAACATTCAATAAGAAATTGAGATTTTAAAATGAGAAGGAATAAAACAAATTCTCACCGTCCTATTCAAATCAAAACAGTAAGATTTTATAGCAGTAAATGGGTCCCAGGAAAGGCTATTAAGACGCAAAACATTTTCTTACTAACGTAACAAACAACCATGGAATTTCTTTCGACCCGCCACGATCACTGAGGCGCCGTTGTTGCCTAGGTAACTAACAAATGCATGTAAACCCCACCCAGAGACTGGTCTAGTTGTGGTACTTTATACTCAGAGCTTTTAATTCACAGCGTTGGTTGAGTTACACAGTAATTCCTGTGTTTAAAATTCATTTACTGAACATATAAAACAAAACACTTACCAGCGTTTCACAGGTTGACTATAAGTGAAGAACAGTTACGTGTAACTTATAATGGCGAACTAACGATGTCTCTACAAATATTTGCCTAGATGACAAAAAAAGGATTTATTCTCTTTCTGATGAGTAATAAGCCTTAACTGAGAAACAGTGAAATGGCTAGATCACGTGCAGCCACATGCAAGTCCACAAGTACAAGGTTTTTGTGAGACTAAGTTATCTTTGAGCCTTATGTCATAAGTTACAGGAAATAGGTTTTGCCCATTAAATTTGGGGGTGATAGTGCGGTAAAGTAGTACGGAATTGAAAGCGTTGAAATACAGACGTGACTGAAGGTGTAAACGTATTCTCAAGTCAAAGAAAGGGTTCTTTGCAAGTTGGGAAAGGTTGTTTGAAATTAAGGACAAAGTTACACAATGGGCTATATTTGCTCTTCTCACCACGGGTATCGAAACCGAGTATCTAAAGTTGTAAGTTCGTAGGCATGCCGCTGTGCCAGTGGAGGCAGTTGGAAAAGTCACCAAACAAATAAACATTTATGATGAAAACCTTTGTAAACCACACTACTTCTGTAGGGACTGTCAGATACGTAATAGTAAAATACAACTTTAGTAAGATTGATAATTTAAATTTTAAAATGCACTGTTTATGTTGGATTATTAGTTTCATTATATTAAAATAAAAATGTATTTGGAATAACAGCTATATATATATTATCATTTACTGGTTTAGATATCATTTTGTTAAAATTTAGGACATTTCTCCTTTATATAGTTCCCTAAGCTTAACAATAGAACTATTAGCCCAAAGAAGGCAATTTCAGAAGTGCGGTGGGGACCAACTCCATCTTCAAGAAAATTAGAACCTGAAAATAAATTATCAGTTCCATACTTTTACTGTAAACCAACAATATATTCCAGTGTTAGGCCACATCTTATTGCATTTCAACATTCTTAAGGCTTATCGGTCTCTGAAACACCTTAAGGATCCTCCTATCGACTCACCAGGCATGGCCAGGTGGATGAGGTACTCGACTCGTAAGTTGAGGGTTGCGGGTTCGAATCCATATCACACCAAATATGCTCGCTCTTTCAGCTGTGGGGGCGTCATAATGTGGCAGTCAATCTCACTATTCGTTGGTAAAAGAGTGGTCCAAGAGTTGGTGGTGATGACTAGCTGCCTTCCCTTTAGTCTTACGTTGCTAAATTAGGGATGGCTAGCGCAGATAGCCTTCGTGTAGCTGTGCATGAAACTCAAACCAAACTATTGACTCAGCGCAAATCTGAGGGCTCATGGAGCTAAAAATCTGGTTTCGATACTCTCAGTCGCAGAGTACTGATAGTTCATTGTGTAGCTTTGTGATTAAAAAATAAATCTAACATGTAATTTCTAAATAAACTAAACGAATAACATTTAAATCTGTCAACTTGAACAGCAGTTAAATACACAGTTAATACTGACGTGTACAAGGGCTTTACCAAAGTTTTGTCAGAAACTCATTTCTGTTCATGATACGGCTTTCTTTGATATGTGTACATACATATAAACATGGAGAGAAAGCCACACAAATACACGTACAAAACTGCACGTGATATGACGACACCTCGGTGAAATAAATATCACGAGTTTTGTCAGTGGTGGCTATGGATGCGAACGACGCCGTCTTTTAACCTGAACTGCATTTTGATAGTTTCGAGAAATCAAACCTCGATCTGTAATAGCTGCCGAAGGTGACGTTACGTCATCAGCTAACATTCAGAAGTTCTTTCTTTTGCTAAATTATATTTATACAATTTGACATAAATCTCACAATGGACTTGACAGCGCACAATTTGACATAATCTCACAATGGACTTGACAGCGCACAATTTGACATAATCTCACAATGGACTTGACAGCGCACAATTTGACATAATCTCACAATGGACTTGACAGCGCACAATTTGACATAAATCTCACAATGGACTTGACAGCGCACAATTTGACATAATCTCACAATGGACTTGACAGCGCACAATTTGACATAAATCTCACAATGGACTTGACAGCGCACAATTTGACATAATCTCACAATGGACTTGACAGCGCACAATTTGACATAATCTGACAATGGACTTGACAGCGCACAATTTGACATAACCTCACAATGGACTTGACAGCGCACAATTTGACATAACCTCACAATGGACTTGACAGCGCAGCCATCTTTTAAGAGCCTGTTTGAGTGAGACTTCTGAAATAATGAAAATTTAGTGCATGGCAAGATGCTGCGGGGAGAACCAAAGAAAGGGGGTCTAACGGCATGATCCCCAGATTTTGTTTATTAATTAAGAGAAGATGTAGTGCATTTCTTGGATCGATGTGATACTGCATTTGACCTGGATCCAACTGCAATGTGTTATTGAAGATGCTAATTTGACCGAAATGTGAGATTTATTTACTAATGCGTGTAAGCGTTAGAATAGGTTCATATACACGAGTGTTGTCACACCTGGCACCATGTACTGGACTGCTGCTAGCACACGATATAAATGGGCTTACATGTATTACTAATTTCAGGAAGCCCCCCTCCTCCTGAAGATATTCTGCTTATTCCATGGTTATTCATACAAGTGTTAAAAATAAACTGGATGAAATCTACTCATTACTTTGGTGAACTAGTCCATCCAGCAAACCAAACATAATAACAGGATCTTTCTCTAGTGTTGTTTCAACACAACATTGCTGTAACTGTCCATAATGTTACTTTTAGATTTCTTGCTCACACCGGAGTTCGTATGTTTTACACTAATTATCCAAAGACACCCAACTCAGCAGAACTATTCTCTTTCTTGCTTCAATGTTTTCTCAATACCCAAATGTCGAGCTGTTGGAAAGTTGTAACGATGATGGAGTGCTTTACGCTGTAGAAACTACAGAAGTACCATTTGTTGTTGTTTGTGTCCATTGGTGCACTCCCATATCCAACATAATAACCCCCCACAGTGAGTTGCTATTTGCCATGAGGGCCATTCTGCACTATTCTTGAGCCATTGAATAATGGTCTCAACAGCTTCAAGTTAAGTGCTTGGCCATTTCAGTTTTTGCTATCACTTGTGAATGTCACATAATGTTTACATTCTTCATTAAAACATGGTCTTTGTGATGATGCATTAGTAATTCTACAGTTCTTAGCAGAGAACAACATTTCAACCTTCTCAGATCATCTTCAGGTTAACAGTAACCTGAAGAAGACCTAGGAAGGTCAAAACATTGTTCTCTGCTTTATTAGTAATACAGTTAATACTGAGATACACAATTCTACAGTTCTGCCCTGAAAGTTCATGAAGTCACCTTGCTGATTCTTATCTTCTGGATTTCCTGTCTGGATATTAAATGTTCGGTGTAAAGACAGTGATGGGAATGTCTCGAACAACACTTAGTTACTATTTTACAATTTATAGTACCTTCTTTTTGTAGCATTAATCAATCTGCAGGCAATTACATGTCGCTTTCTGTATTGTACTTGTGATAAAACTTCTTTCATTGAAAACAGTAAGTGATATTTGTGTCTAAAATTAATGTAACTTGTAGAGTTGGGTATACCAATACAGAAGTAGTGGTATATAGTTTATTTGTAGAGTTAGGTATACCAATACAGAAGTAGTGGTATATAGTTTATTTGTAGAGTTAGGTATACCAATACAGAAGTAGTGGTATATAGTTTATAGTTTATAGAGTTAGGTATACCAATACAGAAGTAGTGGTATATAGTTTATTTAGAGTTAGGTATACCAATACAGAAGTAGTGGTATATAGTTTATTTAGTAGAGTTAGGTATACCAATACAGAAGTAGTGGTATATAGTTTATTGTAGAGTTAGGTATACCAATACAGAAGTAGTGGTATATAGTTTATTGTAGAGTTAGGTATACCAATACAGAAGTAGTGGTATATAGTTTATTGTAGAGAGTTAGGTATACCAATACAGAAGTAGTGGTATATAATTTATTGTAGAGTTAGGTATACCAATACAGAAGTAGTGGTATATAGTTTATTGTAGAGTTAGGTATACCAATACAGAAGTAGTGGTATATAATTTATTGTAGAGTTAGGTATACCAATACAGAAGTAGTGGTATATAGTTTATTTAATAGAGTTAGGTATACCAATACAGAAGTAGTGGTATATAGTTTATTGTAGAGTTAGGTATACCAATACAGAAGTAGTGGTATATAGTTTATTTAGAGTTAGGTATACCAATACAGAAGTAGTGGTATATAGTTTATTGTAGAGTTAGGTATACCAATACAGAAGTAGTGGTATATAGTTTATTTGTAGAGTTAGGTATACCAATACAGAAGTAGTGGTATATAGTTTATTTGTAGAGTTAGGTATACCAATACAGAAGTAGTGGTATATAGTTTATTTGTAGAGTTAGGTATACCAATACAGAAGTAGTGGTATATAGTTTATTTGTAGAGTTAGGTATACCAATACAGAAGTAGTGGTATATAGTTTCTTCAGTTTTTTGAAAGTAATGTGTGTAGAGAATGAACTAGATCAAAGAAAGATTTTACTAAATAATAAAAAATCCAAAACTCCTCATATCTAACAAAGATTTATTAATGTTAGCCAATTTCAGACAGAGTCAATTCTCACTGGATCTGTAGACACTTTCTTTACTGACTACATTTTCCAGGAAACTCAACTATACAATTCTTGGGATCCAGTTTGAAGTTCACTTTTTTTTACAACCATTCTTGACTCTTTCTTAGGTTTTCATTAGCATTATCAAAAGTCTTTCTATGTGCAATTATATATCATCTAGAGTAGTTGAGCAGAGCATGCTTTACCAATCATTGGAAGAGCATTATATAATTCAAATGGTAAGATGAAAAATTACTACAATCGATTTCCTTTGGTAAAGGCTATCTTTCCAGACTTACATTTGTTAATATCTACTTATAAGATTCAATTTTCAAAACCATTTCAGTCCAGGTAAAATATCCAAAGCCAATACTTGACACTAGGTGAGCATTCTTTTTGGTAACGTTATTTACCTTTTAATAATCCATGCAGCACCTTGTATATCCACCCTTCTACATTAGGTGACACTCATAGACTAGCAATCGATTCTGTCACTCCTTATCCCTTTATAGATTCTATTTCTTTGAAAGCCTAAGAGTGTTTTGTAAGTAGAAGATGTCTAGTTATATGTCACATTTCTTCACACCTAATCTCGTAAAATATTTTGTTTGTTCAGGCTAGGTCAAGAGATCTGATGGATAAAGTATATTGGTATTCCATCAACAGGTTATGTAACTGTTAGCACTGATCAGTTATAAAACCATACATCTCTTGTATGTAAGATGTTAGACTGTTCTCATATATGGGTTAGACAACAGACATCCTGCATCTTTCTTACAGGTAACTACTTTTGATGTTCTTTGATGTGGAAACACTATCTGTAAAGTCATACATCTTCAACTGTCTCATCCAGATGTAACTCCAATTTTATGTTACATTCAGGGCTAAATTATAAAATCTTTATTTTTTGAATCCATGAGAGTTCTATCAACCATTAATCCATCCAAACACGTTGAAGTGTTTCTCCTTGTTATCTTAGGAAGTTCAACCTCTGATGCAGAAATTGTCATGTAATGCACAATTATTTTCTGGTCATAGACTTTGGAGTTATTTGAAGCTAGCTTAACTTCATATCCACGTCTCTGCATAAACTCAATTCTCAAAATGCACTCTTAACTTATGTCAAGTACACACACATTATAAAGTGTATAAAAGTTTCTTACAGTAAGGGCAGCTTCTAATTTTCCTTATTTCCACCCTCTGTTTGCACCATATCTGAAAGTAGTTGTTGCAACACTGTGTCTGTTTGAACTAATGTAGAATGATTATCAACACAGAACAAGGATTTTCATCAGTAAATCCTTAGACCTGTGAACTGGTTTATTTAAATTATGAGTTTCTTATCTAATGTTTGGCAGATTGGATACTTGCAGCTGAGCCTTGCAACACAAATCCAACTAATTCCTGTTTCCTGATGTCTGGTTAGTTCTTTATTTCTATTTCAATCCAGTTGGAATCAGAGATTTGTATCTGAGGTATTATCTCTTTGGTATCTGTTGATTCTTTATACTACCAGTTGTAATGCCCATACTTCCATGAAACAGATAAAACGTTAAAAAAGATGAAGATTAAATAAATAGAAGATTAGAATAAAGAGACTGAAACTAAAAGAAAACCAAAACCAAACACAGCAAACTTAGTAAGTGCTAAGATAAGACTTATAATAAAGTTATACAACAAGGGAACTATTGATATATCTCGGCTGTTTCCATTCTCTAAGCTACACTAAAACTATAGAATAAATAAATTGAAATCTTAAGGTCAGTCCTTATCATTCATATAATGATCAAACTTTCTCTTAAACTCACTTAAATTTACAGCATCCACAATATCCAAAGTCAAGCCATTCCAGAGGTCAAACATTGTCAGAAAAATAAAACTGTCTTAGCTGAAAATGACTCCTACCTTGTCAAATTTATATTTGTGTCCCCTAGTCTTATTCTTGCCATTGAGTATGAATGCAATATGATCCATCAACTCCCTTTACAAACTTAAACAACTCAATGAGATCTTCCTAAGTCTTCTTTTTTTCATGAGAAGAGAATTTAAGAGATCTTAATATCTCTTTATATGACAACCCCTCCATCCTAGGTATCAATCTGGTAACCTGTTTCTCAATCCTTTCCAATAATTCAATGACCTTCTAAGATAAAGACCCCAAGACTGAATACAATACTCCAAATGTGTTCTAACCTGTGACCTATACAATGAAATTATAAATTCTTTAAACTTGTATTCTGTAAAATACAACTTAAAATCCTATATTTCCTGCCACTAGCAACTAGGATGGATGGACGTCTAAAGATACTGATTACCCATCCCATGAGGATTCCTATCTTTTATGACACTGTTAATTACACTTATAATTCAAATTATGATAAGTTACATGTATTATCTTGAATTTACCATAATTTTTTAAATCCCATCTTCCATTTGTTTGCCTAACCCACTAAATAATCTAAATCCTTTCATAAAGCAGTAGCATCCTCTTCACAGTTATCAACACCCAATACCTTTTATTGTTGTCAGAAAATTTAAGTAATTCATTACCCATTTCTTCATCTATATTACTGATATAATAAAATGATCCTAAAACTGATCCCTGAGGTACACCACTTGTGACATTATATAACAACCCTCTGGTTTCTACCATCAAGCTGCTCATCTATCTAATTGGCCAATTTATCCACACACCTAGGAACAGAACACTTTTTACATGTCTCTTATGTGAAATTTTGTCAAAGGCTTTCTGAAAATTCAGATGAAATCTACACTTTTACCCTCACCTGCACAAGCAATAACATTTTCAAGAAATGTCAAAAGATTTATAAGACAAGATATTTCCTCAGTAAAACCATGTTGACCATCCAATAAAATTTTAAACGTTATTAAATGACTTTGTAAACCATCTTTTATCAGACTTTCTAATACTTTTCCCCCAAATAACTGATTTAATTCTAATTGGCCTATAATAACTAGGACAATTTTTGTCACCTCTCTTGAAAACATGAGTAGCATTAGCTATCTTCCAATCCTTTTGCATCTGCCCATTATTCAAGGATTTACAACAAATAGTTGCATGTGGCTCATGCATCAAATCTTTAACTTCCTTGAAAACCCACAGGAAAATATTATCTGGCCCAAGAGATTTAAGGTTTTCTAAACTTCCCAGTTTTTTCTTAACAAGCTCAGAATTAACAGTGCCATTTTGTTCAGTTTTGTTTTCATCTATCAACTGTTAAGGATATGGAATGCTGTTTGAATCTTCATCAGTAAAAACCAAAGAAAAAGGGAAACCTTAATAATCCAGACATCTCATAATCATCAGATAGGAGCCTTTTTTATCATTCCAAAAGGTCCTACCTCCCCCTTGTAACATTTTGTTTATTCTTGATATATTGAAAGAAATCTTCACTACAAATGTTTACATTTTCAGATAACATTTTCTTACAGATCCTCTTTGAGGTCTTAATGTTCTGTTTGACAACCTTTCCTTTTCTTCTGCAATATTCTAAGTATAATGTCATTCAAATTATAGTCCTTATATTTATGATACTTTTCTTGAATTTGATCTCTTATACACTTTTTAAACCACCCTGTTTTTCTTTCCAGCCACCCTTTTTCTATTAGAAATATGTTTACTTTTAATATTTAAAATTTCTCTTTAAACATTTTCCACATGTGATCAGTCTCTCCAAATAACCCAGCTGACCAATTCAAATTTGTTTTTCTTAAATTTGGAATCAAAATATCATTGTTCCTGATTTCCATATACAACAAAACATCAAACCCAATACAACAATGATCATTGTACTTAAGTGTTTTCCAGTTTCCACACTCTCAATCATTTCTATATTTGAAGTTAACTATAGATTTAAAACAACATTGTTTCTAGTAGGTCCCCTGGTGAAGAAATACATCTTTAACAGCCTACAAAAACCTTTCTCCCTCACAGTTTCACTCAAGCATTTCTCACTCAGTATGTCTGAAATTAAAACCATCTATACTTATGACTCCATTAACAAATGACATCTTAACATTATTCTAAAGTTTGTTACTCGATTCTATGTTACACTGAAGATTCTCGCCTTTTTTAGTAGTAAGGAATGTCACAATGTTACTATAGATCCCACTATTCGTTGGTAAAAGAGTAGCCCAAGAGTTGGCGGTGGGTGGTGATGACTAGCTGCCTTCCCTCTAGTCTTACACTGCTAAATTAGGGACAGCTAGCACAGATAGCCCTCGTGTAGCTTTGTGTGAAATTCAAAACAAACAAACAAGAGACTGATTGTACAGCTTTATTCAGTGTGTGTGTGTGGACCTTTTGATAAAAGAAATGAATTGTCCAATGATAGAAACCCTTATAATAATATTTGCACATATTGCCTAGAGACAGTAAAACATGTTATGTTTGATTATTTCAATGTTTTCTCTATCTTTAAGTTCAGAACTCTGAGATACACAACTGTTTTGTGTAATAATCATACTGACGTCACAAAAAGCATGCCTTCTCTTTTACTCCACTTGTGATCAAACTAAAGTAGCAGTAACACAAAGTACGACAATAAAAGTGAAATAACGACCAAAACTGTCTCAAGGAACTAGAAACAAGGTGGACATCATGTTTATTTGTTAAGAAAGGTGGTCAAGGTGGACATCATGTTTATTTGTTCAGAAAGGTGGTCAAGGTGGACATCATGTTTATTTGTTCAGAAAGGTGGTTTACTAAGATTAAAGTTCTGATATGTTCACTACATCGAAACGAACATCACATTATATTTCAAGTGGCTGGAGAAGAAACAGAGCTACAGATAACTGATAAAAGTTGGTAAGATATGACGGCTGTTTACTTGGACAGGACGAATGGTAAAAAGAATCGAAAACTATAAAGACCTTTACTACGAAGTATAAGCGAAGATTTATGGAATTGTATCTGTCAGTTCGATTAATTATCACTTACAAAGTAAGACTACGGGAGGTTCTTCAGCAGGATAAGTATGAAGTTTTTAGTTTATCACTTTATTCTGTCTGTACTATCGAAAGTTTTATCCAAGTTTACCTTCTTTCCACATCCTTTTTTCAGCACTTACTAATATAATTCTGTTATATATGCCTAACATAAATTTATCTTACAGGTTTGAATCAAGACGAATCTTTACCTCCTCATTACATATATATAGCCTTCTTTATTCAACATTTAATTATACCGATGAAAGATTAAAAATTTGTGGTAAAATAATATTAAGGTAGTTAGTTATTATAGCTATAAAGTTAGAACTAAGTATCTGCTTTTACCACCTATTCTTTATCATCGAGACTCGAACCATGTTTTGACCAGGAGGGTCAGCGTATTCCTTTTCCTCCTCCAATGGAATTGTTATTTACTTTATACTGTTACTGAATCCTAGGTAATGACCCTTGTTACCTTGTTGTTACATTACTCAGACTTTGTCTACTGTCCACAGTTTTCAATGAACACCCCCTTTCCGTGCTGTGTCCAGTTCATGGAATAATATTAACTCGTATATTTCACTAGTTTCACTTATGTATGATCCCACTATCAGTCTGTGTTCACATTACAGTTGCACACTGCAGTCATACACACACACACACACAATCCTATTTTTACATACAAAACCCTTTTAAAATAGAGTCACGTTTGTGTCTAGGATTAGGTTAGCCTCGCACAGTTTAGCCTGTAAGTTTCTTATTTATTATGTTTAGATGGGAGAGGTACTTAAGACTTCGTTCATCATGTATTATGTAACTCTCTTCACCAGTTCATGTCTATTAATACTTTTCTTATGGCATTGAAGCGAGTTATCTAGAAGTCTGTCTAATAGAGTTATCCAGGAGCCTATCTGATAGAGTTATCCAGGAGTCTGTCTGATAGAGTTGACAAGTAGAAACAAGATAAAAAAGTAGCTTTAATTTTGAGCTTGTTAAGAAAAAATTGGGAAGTTTAAAGAACTATAAGGCTCTTAGGCCAGGTACAATTTCTCCAAGGGTTTGGTTTTGCCACAAAAACACGAAGCAGTATGTTTTAAGGTGCTAAGAATATTGGTTTCACAATTCACACTTCAGTCAGTTGAATTAATGTTTACCAGTAGTCTCAACGAATGTTTCTTCACGTTCCTTGATGTGGTTTTTATATAAGGATGTGTTTAATAACAAGTGTAACTACAGAACAATAAACATTAGGCCTGTCACTTTAACAGTATGGAAGTACATGCGGAATACGGACATACGTATTGGCTTTTTATTTAGGATTTAAAGTAGGGTTGTGTAAGAATAAACCGATTATATGTGGGCCTGCCAAGGTCAGCGTAATAAAATAAACAAGTAATATTGGTATTCTGTTAACATTCATGAATATTAATACTTCGTTCGTATAGAGCTTTCAGTACTTGTAAGTGAATATTAATACTTCGTTCGTATAGAGCTTTCAGTACTTGTAAGTGAATATTAATACTTCGTTCGTATAGAGCTTTCAGTACTTGTAAGTGAATATTAATACTTCGTTCGTATAGAGCTTTCAGTACTTGTAAGTGAATATTAATACTTCGTCCGTATAGAGCTTTCAGTACTTGTAAGTGAATATTAATACTTCGTTCGTATAGAGCTTTCAGTACTTGTAAGTGAATATTAATACTTCGTTCGTATAGAGCTTTCAGTACTTGTAAGTGAATATTAATACTTCGTTCGTATTGAGCTTTCAGCACTTGTAAGTGAATATTAATACTTCGTTCGTATAGAGCTTTCAGTACTTGTAAGTGAATATTAATACTTCGTTCGTATAGAGCTTTCAGTACTTGTAAGTGAATATTAATACTTCGTTCGTATAGAGCTTTCAGTACTTGTAAGTGAATATTAATACTTCGTCCGTATAGAGCTTTCAGTACTTGTAACTGAATATTAATATTTCGTTCGTATAGAACTTTCAGTACTTGTAAGTGAATATTAATATTTCGTTCATATAGAACTTTCAGTACTTGTAAGTGAATATTAATATTTCGTTCGTATAGAACTTTCAGTACTTGTAAGTGAATATTAATATTTTGTTCGTATAGAACTTTCAGTACTTGTAAGTGAATATTAATATTTCGTTCATATAGAACTTTCAGTACTTGTAAGTGAATATTAATATTTCGTTCATATAGAACTTTCAGTACTTGTAAGTGAATATTAATATTTCGTTCATATAGAACTTTCAGTACTTGTAAGTGAATATTAATACTTCGTTCATATAGAACTTTCAGTATTTGTAAGTGAATATTAATACTTCGTTCATATAGAACTTTCAGTACTTGTAAGAACGCCAACGATGTTCACGAAACCATTGGCATGCCTGATAGATAGGGCATTCAATTCACAATCTGGGAGTCGCGAGTTCGAATCCTGTTACCGAACACACTTGCCCTTCTACCCATTGGAGTGTTATAATGTAACTGTAAACCCCACTATTTATTGGTAAAGAGTAGTCAAAAAGTTTGCGGTTGGTAATGTTGACTATCTGCCTTCCCTTTATGCTTACACTTTTAAATTAGAGACGACTAGCATGGATAGCCCACGAGTAGCTTTGATCACGATACAACAACTAAAAAAACCACCAAAAGCAAGGACGTAACTAAAATATAAGTGTTTGAAGTTGAAAAGAAGAAAATAAGTTACATTTATAGGAAAAGAGTGAATGAAAGAAAACTCCATTTCATAAAAGATAGATAAAAGTAAGTTATAGTAAAACCACACAGTCAGCAGATGTTTAGAGAAATGAAGATATCTGATGACAAATGCTCAAACAAGTCAAAATTAGGCCTATTTCTCTTAAGATCAGACAGAGGGAAAGACTTTGTTGTAAGTCCTGGTTGTCTCAGTAGGCAAGAGTTCTCAGCAAGTTCAGTCTCTTTCAATATCAGACACAAACCAAGGGTCCTCAGCAAGTCCAGTCTCTTTCAATATCAGACACAAACCAAGGGTCCTCAGCAAGTCCAGTCTCTTTCAATATCAGACACAAACCAAGGGTCCTCAGCAAGTCCAGTCTCTTTGAATATCAGACACGAGGCAAGAGTTCTCAGCAAGTCCAGTCTTATTGTTAACATGCAGTTGAACTAGGAAAGTTGAAACGTTGTTCTCTGCTTATCAGTAAAAATATTAATACCCATACTAGCCGTTTTGAGATAAAAGTCCATTCTCATTTCAATATCAGACACGAGGCAAGAGTTCTCAGCAAGTCCAGTCTGTTTCATTATCAGACATGAAGCTAGAGTTCTCAGCAAGTCCAGTCTGTTTCATTATCAGACACAAGGCATGCGTTTTCAGCAAGTCCATTCTCATTGTTAACCTGAAGATGACCTAGGAAGGTAGAAACGATGTTTTCTGTTTATCACTAAAAGTGTTAATACCCATACCAGCCGTTGTGAGATACAAGTCCATTCTCATTTCAGTATCAGACACCAGACAAGCTGTGGTTCTCACATGGGTCTACTTTAAAACTGCATTTGTAGTTCATCTTTTTTCTGTAACCAATCATAATAACGGATCTCAAGATTCTGGAAATATTTCTACTGCATTTGACAATCTTAATGCATTCTTCTGTAGATAGGGTAAAGTAAAACAGAATAGAAATATCTCACAAAACATAGGGTATTTCCTGTGATCCTACTGGCTATAGAAAGTATCATGATAATAACAGAGCTTTCGACCTATTATTGTGTTTCCAAATAAAACATAGAAACTATTAAAGTTTTGAAGCTATGTAACACATGTTAGGGTCCACATATATGGTATTTTGATACTACTCGAAAATAACACCGACTTTATGAGACTTTCAGATAACTTCTACGAAAAAAAAACAAACCTGTTATAATTCTGTTTATATCCATTAGTTTACTACATGTTAAAACAGGTCTGCTTATCATAGTTCTGTTTATATCCATTAGTTTACTACATGTTAAAACAGGTCTGCCTATCATAGTTCTGTTTATATCCATTAGTTTGCTACATGTTAAAACAGGTCTGCCTATTATAGTTCTGTTTATATCCATTAGTTTACTACATGTTAAAACAGGTCTGCCTATCATAGTTCTGTTTATATCCATTAGTTTACTACATGTTAAAACAGGTCTGCCTATCATAGTTCTGTTTATATCCATTAGTTTGCTACATGTTAAAACAGGTCTACCTGCCACAGTTCTGTTTCTACTTCATTGTTTTACATCTGTCTACACATGAGTCTTATTGTCTTCACATCTGTATACATATTAGTGTAATGTTTTCACATTTGTCTGTTGTATTTCTCTATATATTAGTCACTGTTTATATATCTGTACTTTGTATGACAATGCACACCAACCCACATATTTAAAACGTATCTCGGTCACTTAAAAATGTCAAATAATAGAAGACGCAATCTCTGACATAGTTTACCAAGTATTCTGTTAACAGCTGTTCAAGCTAACACTTTCACTACAGTTATAACCAAAACAATTAAAGAAGATAAGATATCCTCCAATGATGAAGCAAACGAAATTTCCTATCGTAATAATGTTAAGATTTATTTTTAAAAAATCCCTAAAAAGAATGAATATATGTATTAATATGAAGAAAATATTTTGTAGAATAGAACTTTACCTGCCAAACCTCCATAAGATTAACAACATTTTACTAAACATCAAACAGAAACTTCTAAAGAATTGAAAAATAAGTCTCAATGTAATTTTAAATGCAGATATACAATATAAAACGGTTATAATGGAAAACTAATAATACAAGAATATCAGCATTTATGTTATTGTTCAAGAAACGACTAAAAGTGTCTGCTTTTAATATTAACAATAAAGCTTTATGTGTTTATGAATAACTAACGAACGCTCCACCTGTCCTTTAAGAGGCGCCAGAAAAACATAAAGATCCCATTGAAATTCTTTCTAAACCTTAAATCTATTCTGGTTATAATGACAAATTATCTAAACTTCTTGCTTGTCTAACGAAAGCATTAACTAGAAATACAAAATTCAGCTTACAGCGCTTTTGAATTTAAAACTATTCTAAATATCTTATATCGTACAGAAAATAAGTTTTGATATAGAATCAATGTCCATTAGGATATTAAATTATAAAACTGTTAATTTAGCTTTAAAAGTAATATATAAAACCTTGAATTGGATTTTATACAGTTTTCTTTTAGAAACAGGCCAGAACTTTTATCAATGACGTTACAAAGACCCCTTTCTCTCTCTCGTGTTTAAGTGAAATGATTTTAAAAAAAGAAAGGCTTAAGTTTGAGCGTCCATCTCCTAGAGCATTTTATATGTGATTAACGTAGAAAAACGAGTAATAAAAATAGTTTTACGTCCACCTACACACTGGTACTTCTATGTCGATGACGTGTGTTTCTAACAGACGATCATCTGTACTCGTTTTATAAATCTTAGTTATAGTTTCTACTTGAATATAACATTTAAATACAAAATTACAAATGGACAACAAATAATGAATTTTCTTAAACATTAAAGTATCGTAGGTTCTGTCAAACTAAAACAATAAAAAGCGAGAACCAGCCGAACATTTGGACTTTGAATACGTCAACTATTTTAATATATCCTTTCACTTACATAGTGAAAGCAACAGAGATAAAAAAAACAGCTCATATCTGAGTTTTTAATTACCGTAATTTTCAAAAACATTGAAGAAATATAAAACAGAATTTTATAAAAATAACAACGAAAATGCGCATACAAATAATAAAGAACTGTATGAGCAATATCATAGGGGAAGTTTTATGAGCAGAAACAAATAATAAATTAAAAATGGTGTAAAAATATCAAGAAAAATTGTAAGCAGTTATTTATTAAAGTTTTTACAGGTCCATAATACACGAAATTATTTATAAATACAGTTGTCAATAATATGGTGAATTTTAAATGAACGACTTAAACAAGAGAATAAATGTAATCATTTGTCCTTCCTTGTGGATAATAAAGATCAGTTTGAAAACAACAACAAAACTTACATAATGAAAATAATACTAATAAAGTAAAAATAGAATACTCTTTAATAATAAGACAGTTAAAACCAAAAATAAATAGTAATGCTGGTATTGATTCATATTTATTTGAAAAATAATTTTTGAAGTCGAAGACATCGTCCTCTCTCCTTAATGTTTAATGGCCAAAAGTGTGGTCTAACCTTCTACTGCCCATTAAATAAAAAATATTTTACCCTGTTCAACCTGTTTTATTTCACATTTAACATCGGGCTACTGTTTCCTTGTCTAGCTGTTGTATTTATCTTCATACATCAAGCTAATGTTTTTACATTTATGTGTTCTATTTATCTCTATATATCAGACTACTGTTTTCACCTCTATCTGTTCTATTTATCTCTATATATCAGACTACTGTTTTCACCTCTATCTGTTCTATTTATCTCTATATATCAGACTACTGTTTTCACCTCTATCTGTTCTATTTATCTCTATATATCAGACTACTGTTTTCACCTCTATCTGTTCTATTTATCTCTATATATCAGACTACTGTTTTCACCTCTATCTGTTCTATTTATCTCTATATATCAGACTACTGTTTTCACCTCTATCTGTTCTATTTATCTCTATATATCAGACTACTGTTTTCACCTCGATCTGTTCTATTTATCTCTATATATCAGACTACTGTTTTCACCTCGATCTGTTCTATTTATCTCTATATATCAGACTACTGTTTTCACCTCGATCTGTTCTATTTATCATTATACATCAGTCTACTGTTCTCACATTTATCTATTCATAAATATATTTATATTTATACATCAGGCTAGTGTTTTCTCATCTGCCACTGTAAGTCACTAGGCTATTTTTTCTCAAATATCTGTGCGTGTGTTTCTAGGCTAATGACAGCAGGCTACTGTTTTCTCATATTAACCTGAAGATGACCTAGGAGGGTCGAAACGTTATTCTCTCATTATCAATAAAAGTGTTAATACAAATACCAGCCGTTCTGCGATACAGTTCTGATAGCTTGCTGTGTGGTTTCATCGCGAGAAACGTAAGTTTGCCATCTGTTGAAAATTATCGAAACTAAAAGTTCATGTTTGAAAATAGTTGATGACACGCTGAGCAAACACAAGATCTATAATATAATTATTAAAAATAAAATGTTCATGGAATTTTAGAATAGCTATGAAGATCACTTGATCAAACCTAAATATAAATCAAAGTATGTGGGTATGCAAAGTAACTTTCTCTGATAAACTGTTAAGACACAGTATTCACAATGAATTATTATACGACAGGACAACAACTTTGAAAAGTCGTTTCATCACACATATAAAACTAAGTATTTACATACATTATGTTAATGACAGATCCGGTATTTGGCCCCACGGTCATAAAAACCTACCAGCCTACTTAGAACAAAGTAATTTATTTTGTAGAATAAAATGTCTAGCTTTCTTAACGTAACAGTGCTGTAAGATTACCAGTTTTACCAGTCTTAATAACTAATCACACTATTAAAGTAATAATTCTTATTTTTGTACAATTTTCTTCACTTTGTACAAAATTAATAGTTTTCTTGTTAATTTACATACTAATTAAATATTACTTCAGTACAAGTTACAACTTATACAGTAAGGGTTATACTAGTGTTCTGAAGAATCAAGAACAAACCAGTGATCACAACAATGATTATTACATCAGTCATATTGTTTTCTCATCTATCTGTGTATGTCTCTAGGCTTATGAGATCAGGCTAGTGTCTTTCATCTATCCGTGTAAGTCTAAGCTTATGACATCAGACTAGAGACTTACAGAGATAGATGATAAAAACAAACTAATGTTATAAACAACATATATCTTAGCGTTCCTTAAAATAAATGTTGCTATTTTTCTTAAAGTGCCACAATATCTTTGCATATTTTAATTATTGCTAAAATCAGTATCAAACCGTTTCATCTTGAAAAAGAAACAAATAAAAAACACTTTATGTTTAACTGTTCTTATGGTTGATAAAATAAAAATATCGTTAGCTTCTCCGCTTTTCTCAATTCAGTAACAACTTTTTAAGTTTTTTTTCTTATTGTTGATAAATAGCAATGACATTACCACGTCTTTTCCTATTGTTGGGAAAATAACAATGCAGTCTGGTGATAAAATAACAATACCATTACATTGCCTTCTCATATTGTTGATGGGGTAAAAATGATTTTATTTTACATTTGTTTATTAACAAACACACTTATAGTTTTGCTGTTATTACTTTCAGCAACATTATAAGAAATGAAAGATCCCAGACATCACATTTAGTTCGTTTTTTTTTTTTTACTTCGACATAGACCGTCTCGTTTTACATAATAATTGGGAAAATCCTAAAAAAACACAAACCGTCACTAGTTGTGCAAAGCTACATTTGATTTACGAGGGCTGTTCAAAAAATACGCGGACTGACGTCATAAAACAAAATGTACTTTATTTAGACGTTACAGGTCTGGGACCCCTTCAAAGTACTCTCCTCCCTAACGCACACACTTATCCCAACGGTGTTTCCACTTGTTGAAACAGTCCTGGTACGCTTCTTTTGTAATGTCCTCCAGCTCCTTCGTCGCATTTGCCTTAATCTCGGGAATCGTCTCAAATCTTCTTCCTTTCAAGGGTCTTTTGAGTTTGGGGAACAAGAAAAAATCGCAAGGAGCAAGGTCAGGTGAGTAGGAAGGGTGGGGAAGAACAGTGATCGAGTGTTTGGCCAAAAACTCACGAGTTCTGAGGCACAAATTTCGCAGCAACGCGGTGCATCTTCAATTTTTTGGTCAAAATCTCGTAACAAGATCCAACTGATATCCCACACTCTTCAGCAAGCTCCCTGACAGTCAGACGTTGATTTGCCCGCACCAGGGTGTTGATTTTGTCGACGTGTGGGTCGTCAGTTGACGTGGAAGGACGTCCAGGACGCTCATCATCTTCAATGGACTGTCGACCATCCTTAAAACGTTCATGCCACTTGAAACATGCCGTACGCTTCGTAGCAACATCACCGTAAGCCGTGTTAAGCATAGCAAAAGTTTTAGTCGCAGATTTTCCAAGTTTAACACAAAATTTCACAGCAAGTCGTTGCTCCTTCAAGTCATTCATTCTGAAATCCGCCAAACGAAAAAATCGCACTTCACTTAAAACCGCGTAGCTAATACACAAATGAAGATATCTGCAATCGGGAAATGGCATCGTAATCAGCTGATCTGTGCGAACCTAGCGACACCAAGCGGATTCCCCTGGAGACAACTGGAGCCACGCAATTCAAACAGTCCGCGTATTTTTTGAACAGACCTCGTATATTAAGATGTAGACCAAGTGTGCGAGTTTTCTTATAGTTAAGCCACATCGGGCTATCTGCTGAGCCCACCGAGGGGAATCGAATCTCTGATTTTAGCGTTGTAAATCCGGAGACATATTGCTGTACTAGCGGGGGGGGGGCGATGTAGATCGACGCGTTAAATAATGTAAAAAAATTAATAATTTATATTCCTCTTAGGAATAATTAAAGTAAAAACACTGCCAGCTAGTCTGTCCGTATTATTAATAAAGTAAACACATTATTAGTGTGTATTTCTGTTGTTTAGTAAGTTATTAGATGGTTTGATTTTACTATTGATTGGTTTGGTTTTTTAAATACGCGCAAAGCTATTCGAGGGGTATCTTTTGGGCTACTCTTTTACCAACGAATAGTGGGATTGAACGACACATTATAATGCTCCCACGGCTGAAAAGGCGAGCATGTTTGGCGCGATGGGGATGCGAAGCCGCGACCCTCGAATTACAAGTCGCACGCCTTAACACGCTTGGCCATGCCGGGCCTTTTACTATTGATAAAGAAAGAACACTGATAACTAGTCTATTTTTGTTATTAATAATGTAATAGCATTATTCATTTATATTTTTGTCGCTATGCAAATTGTTAGCTGAGAGCAAGTCTATTGTTATTGTTAATAACGTGACATCATTATCAGTTTGTATTTATATCCTTAAGTAAGTTCTTATCTGGTTGTATTTTATTATTGTTAAAGTAAAAACACTGACACATAGTGTGTCCTTATTGTTAATAACGTAACAACAATATTAGTTCATATTTCTCTTGTTCACTCAGTTGTTATCTCGGTTTATCTCATTATTGTTAAAGAAATATCACTGTTGACTACTCTATTCTTATTGTTGATAAAGAAACATAATAATGTTTATTTATATTATTGAGTAAGTTATTATCTGGTTTTATTTCATTATTCTTAAAGAAGGAACACTGAAAGCTTGTTGTTAATAAATTAACAATATTATTACTATCTTATTTATAGTTATATTGTTCAGTAAATCGTTATCATTTTATTTTATTATTATTAAAGCACGAACACTGACAGCTGGTCCATTCTTTCTCTTAATAATGTAAAAACATCATTAGTTTGTATTTCGATTGTTGAGTATTATGTTAACAGGTCTTATTTTATTATTGTTAATAAATTAATCACATTATAATTATGTTATTTACATTTATATTATTGAGTGAGGTGTTATGTGGTTTTATTTTATTATTGTTAAACCAAGAACAGTGATAGCTGGTTTATTTTTTCTGTTCATAATGTAACAACATTATTCATTTGTATTTCTATTATTGAATATGATATCTGGTTTTATTATTGTTAAAGAAAGAACACTGATAGCTACTGTATTAACAAAGTAACAACATTATCAGTATCTAATTTAGATTCATGTTGCTCAATAAGTTGTTATATGTTTTTTTATTATAGTTAAAGTAAGAGCACTGATAGATGGTCTATGCTTTCTGTTAATAGTGTAACATCATTATTAGTTTGTATTTCGATTGTTGGGTATCTTGTTAACTGGTCTTATTTTATTATCGTTAAAGTAGGAACACTGACAGCTAGTCTGTCTTATTGTTAATAAAGTAGCAACTGGTTTGTATTTCTGTTGTTAAATAAGTTGTTATCTGACTATATTTTATTATCATTAAAGAAAGAATACTGATAGCTACTCTGCTCTTATTGTTAATAAGTTAATAACATTATAAGTTTGTATTACGGTTGTTGAGTATCATGTAAACTGGTTTTATTTTATTATCACTAAAGAAAGAATACTGATAGCTTGTCTGTTCTAATTGTTGAATATCATGTTAACTGGTTTTATTTGATTATTGTTAAAGTAAAAACACTGACAGCTGGTCTGTTCTTAAGAAAGAAACAACATTATTAGTATGTTATTTATATTTATATTGTTGAGTAAGTTTTTATCTGATTTTGTTTCATTATTGTAAAAAATAGAACACTGAAAGCTACTCTGTTCTTATTGTTAATAAGGTAACAACATTTTTGGTTTGTATTTCTGTTGTTTAGTAAGTTGTTATCTGACTTAATATCATTATTGTTGAAGAAAGAACACTGACTGATAGCTACTCTGTTCTTATTGTTAATAAGGTAACACCATTACCAGTATGTTATTTATATTTACATTGTTCAGTAAGTTGTTATCTGGTTTTATTTTATTATTGTTAAAGATAAAACACTGACAGCTATTCTGTTCTTATTGCTAATAACGTAACAACATCACTAGTTACTATTTCGATCGTTGAGTATCATGTTAACTGGTGTTATTTTATTATTGTTAAAAATAAGAACACTGACAGCTGGTCTATTCTTTCACCTAATAATATAATAACGTTATTGAATTGTATTTCTATTATTAAGTTAGATGTTATCTGGTTTTATTATTGTTAAAGATAAAACACTGAAGGTTAGTTTGTTCTCATTGTTAATAAAGTAACAACATTATTAGTATGTTATTTATATTTACATTGTTGAGTAAGGTGTTATCCTATTTTATTATTGTTATTGTAAGACACTGACAGCTAGTCTGTTCTTATTGTTAATAAGGTAACACCATTACCAGTATGTTATTTATATTTACATTGTTCAGTAAGTTGTTATCTGGTTTTATTTTATTATTGTTAAAGATAAAACACTGACAGCTATTCTGTTCTTATTGCTAATAATGTAACAACATCACTAGTTACTATTTCAATCGTTGAGTATCATGTTAACTGGTGTTATTTTATTATTGTTAAAAATAAGAACACTGACAGCTGGTCTATTCTTTCACCTAATAATATAATAACGTTATTGAATTGTATTTCTATTATTAAGTTAGATGTTATCTGGTTTTATTATTGTTAAAGATAAAACACTGAAGGTTAGTTTGTTCTCATTGTTAATAAAGTAACAACATTATTAGTATGTTATTTATATTTACATTGTTGAGTAAGGTGTTATCCTATTTTATTATTGTTATTGTAAGACACTGACAGCTAGTCTGTTCTTATTGTTAATAAGGTAACACCATTACCAGTATGTTATTTATATTTACATTGTTCAGTAAGTTGTTATCTGGTTTTATTTTATTATTGTTAAAGATAAAACACTGACAGCTATTCTGTTCTTATTGCTAATAACGTAACAACATTACTAGTTACTATTTCGATCGTTGAGTATCATGTTAACTGGTGTTATTTTATTATTGTTAAAAATAAGAACACTGACAGCTGGTCTATTCTTTCACCTAATAATATAATAACGTTATTGAATTGTATTTCTATTATTAAGTTAGATGTTATCTGGTTTTATTATTGTTAAAGATAAAACACTGAAGGTTAGTTTGTTCTCATTGTTAATAAAGTAACAACATTATTAGTATGTTATTTATATTTACATTGTTGAGTAAGGTGTTATCCTATTTTATTATTGTTATTGTAAGACACTGACAGCTAGTCTGTTCTTATTGTTAATAAGGTAACACCATTACCAGTATGTTATTTATATTTACATTGTTCAGTAAGTTGTTATCTGGTTTTATTTTATTATTGTTAAAGATAAAACACTGACAGCTATTCTGTTCTTATTGCTAATAACGTAACAACATCACTAGTTACTATTTCGATCGTTGAGTATCATGTTAACTGGTGTTATTTTATTATTGTTAAAAATAAGAACACTGACAGCTGGTCTATTCTTTCACCTAATAATATAATAACGTTATTGAATTGTATTTCTATTATTAAGTTAGATGTTATCTGGTTTTATTATTGTTAAAGATAAAACACTGAAGGTTAGTTTGTTCTCATTGTTAATAAAGTAACAACATTATTAGTATGTTATTTATATTTACATTGTTGAGTAAGGTGTTATCCTATTTTATTATTGTTATTGTAAGACACTGACAGCTAGTCTGTTCTTATTGTTAATAAGGTAACACCATTACCAGTATGTTATTTATATTTACATTGTTCAGTAAGTTGTTATCTGGTTTTATTTTATTATTGTTAAAGATAAAACACTGACAGCTATTCTGTTCTTATTGCTAATAACGTAACAACATCACTAGTTACTATTTCGATCGTTGAGTATCATGTTAACTGGTGTTATTTTATTATTGTTAAAAATAAGAACACTGACAGCTGGTCTATTCTTTCACCTAATAATATAATAACGTTATTGAATTGTATTTCTATTATTAAGTTAGATGTTATCTGGTTTTATTATTGTTAAAGATAAAACACTGAAGGTTAGTTTGTTTTCATTGTTAATAAAGTAACATTATTAGTATGTTATTTATATTTACATTGTTGAGTAAGGTGTTATCCTATTTTATTATTGTTATTTTAAGACACTGACAGGTACTCTGTTCTTATTGTTAATAAAGTAACAACATTATTAGTTTGTATTTATATTGTTGAGTAAGATGTTATCCTATTTTATTATTGTTATTGTAAGAACACTGACAGCTAGTCTGTTCTTATTGTTAATAAAGTAACAACAATATTAGTTTGTATTTATATTATTGAGTAAGTTGTTATCCTATTTTATTATTGTTATTGTAAGAACACTGACAGCTAGTCTGTTCTTATTGTTAATAAAGTAACAACATTATTAGTTTGTATTTATATTGTTGAGTAAGGTGTTATCCTATTTTATTATTGTTATTGTAAGAACACTGACAGCTAGTCTGTTCTTATTGTTAATAAAGTAACAACAATATTAGTTTGTATTTATATTATTGAGTAAGTTGTTATCCTATTTTATTATTGTTATTGTAAGAACACTGACAGCTAGTCTGTTCTTATTGTTAATAAAGTAACAACAATATTAGTTTGTATTTATATTATTGAGTAAGTTGTTATCCTATTTTATTATTGTTATTGTAAGAACACTGACAGCTAGTGTGTTCTTATTGTTAATAACGTAACAACAATATTGGTTTGTATTTATATTGTTGAGTAAGTTGCCATCTGGTTTTGTGTCATTATTGTTAAAGAAAGAACACTGACTGATGGCTACTCTGTTCTTATTGTTAATAAAGAACAACATTATTAGTATGTTATTTATATTTATATTGTTGAGCAAGTTGTTATCTGGTTTTGTTTCATTATTGTTAAAGAAAGAACACTGAAAATTAGTCTGTTTTTATTATTAATAATGTAACAATATTATTAGTTTGTATTTCGATTGTTGAGTATCATGCTAACTGGTTTTATTTTTATTATCGTTAAAATAAGAACACTGATAACTAGTCTGTTCTTATTTTTAATAAAGTAACAACATTATTAGTATGTTATTTATATTTATATTGTTGAGTAAGTTGTTATCTGGTTTTATTTTATTATTGTTAAAGTAAGAATACTGATAGCTGGTATATTCTTTCTGTTAATAATGTAATAACATTATTAATTTGTATTTATATTATTGAGTAAGATGTTATTTGATTATTGTTAAAGTAAGAATACTGATAGCTAGTCTCTTCTTACTGTTTCTGAAGGATCATTATTTTTATTTTCTTAAATGATAGCCTTGTTCATCCTTATTGCTGATAAATTAAAATTTCTTACACTATCTGTAATCCGGCCTGTTAAAGTAACATTTGATGTTAATTTCTGATAAGAAGTGTTTTGTCATGAGTAAAATCTAACAATCTGTCGAAATCTAACACTACATTAAATAATACAAACTTGGGAATAAAAATGATGAATTTGGGAAATTCTTCAAGAACACAAAATGAAATTAACAGCTGACCTTTATTTAACAAATTAACAGCTGACCTTTAATTATGGGATGTGCCTTTTCGTGGTTATTTCTAATTCTATTAATCCTTTCTTTGATCATTTAGTAATGTAATTTTATATAACTACAGGGATGGTAGATACCGTCTGACATTCACTGTTAGTTTTAAAATGATATATCTGCTAATACCACTATCTGAGCTCACAAGCTATGTTTGACTAGATCATCAACAGATCAATAAAATAGGGAAATTACAAATCGATTTCAATTAGTTTATGATGTATAATTTTTTTATGATCAAAGCAACCACATTAACAGAAATCTACAGTTGAAAACCTGTTGATATTTAACCTTAGTGTGAAAGGTGAATCATAAATACTACTTGCTAGGAAGTAATACCTGAGAGATGCACTGGAACTTAACTATAGTAGAGTTAAGAGTATTAGGAATACATAGCACTACCAGAAAGTATTAAGATACTTTAAGGTGTATCAAGTTTCAAAGATAGTGAAACAAAGAGCTGTTAAAATGTTTCTACCTTTAACAAACTATTCTATAGAAGTCCTATTCTCCATGCCAGTGGCTGGATAGTGTGTTTTTATATTTTATTTCAATGATGGTTGCTGCATGATTTGTTGATCAGGTTAGATGTTTTATAAATTTAAAGCTGTAATCTCAGGCAAAATAAACTTCACAATACATTGGTAGCACGGAGTGTCTGAACCTACTTTAACATTTGTTATATTGTAATTAGTTAAACTACGAATATGTTCTTTAAGTTAGGTGGTGGAAAAACATCTCGGTGAACCTTTATCTAGTTGAAAGTGTCTGAAATACCCCAGTTGTCCATATATATGTATGTATGAAATAAATAATATTTGTTTCCCCGAGGCTCTACACTTCCAGTGGCTCATGGTGAGTCTGGGGACTCATATTACTGAAACCCTGGTTGTGAATAAGCAAATATGTTGAACCCCCTGATAGGTGAGAGGTAAATCTGAAGGCTTATAATGTTAAAACTCAGGTTCAGATGCTTGTGGTGAGCAGAGCACACACAGTCTATCATGTAGCTTTGTGCTTTTAACAACAAACAAATTAACTAATCTTCCTCAGAGATCAAAGATCATAATACTACTACGGTGTTAACCACTACAGCAGATTTTATTCCCCTTCTAGATATTTTTTAGTGTATCAATAAACTAGCAAGGTAGCTTAATGTGATTTCTGTGAAGTTGTGTGATAGGTTACAACTACACACACACACAACTACTCTGGAAAAAATAAAAAATTCTAGATTTTAAATCTTTATTGATCTTGTATTAGAGAAATTTCATAATAATGATTTATTTGCTGAACGTTGTTTATTAATCCTGTACTACCTGTAAAACATCAGTATCCTCAAACTAAAGGCAGATAGAGTGTGACAAAGTAAGTATGTACAAAGGTCTGATGTTTGTGCAATATTTATGTACTCATCAACAAATATGTCATTAATGCAGCCCCTTCACCCATAAAGATTTGTCATGGATATAACCTTTTCATCCATAAATATATGTCATGGATACAACCTCTTCACCCATAAAGATATGTCATGGATATAACCTTTTCACCCATAAATATATGTCATGGATACAACCTCTTCACCCATAAAGATATGTCATGGATACAGCCTTTTCACCCATAAAGATATGTCATGGATACAAACTTTTCACCCATAAAGATATGTCATGGATACAACCTTTTCACCCATAAAGATATGTCATGGATACAGCCCCTTCACCCGTAAAGATATGTCATGGATACAGCCCCTTCACCCGTAAAGATATGTCATGGATACAACCTTTTCACCTGTTACTGCCAGTAAACAGTTAACTGTCTATTTCTCAGAGTTCCTATGTGATGAAGCAAAACCAAAACTATATTTGTGCATACCCACCACGTACCTGTCACAATCAGCAAAAACTTTTCAGGAAGCAAAACTTAAAAAAAAAAAATTGTTGTGTAGTGTTATTTCTGCTGGAGCTACAGAAAGAATCGATCCCCAAAACTTAGCATTATAAGCTGTCAAGTTTTCTGCTAAGCCACCAGGGATGCCACGAAACAGATCAAAGATGTTTCACTGAGAATTTTATACACTTGTTTTCTAGTCATGATCCCTCCACTGGAAAATGATTCACTCAGCTGTGGATAATCCATTACCAAATGGTTTTACCACCAATACTGGTTATTTCTACAGAAATCCAAATGTACTGTTATGTCTTCCTGTCAATTCTGGTGATCTTGATAAAAGTCCAAACAAATGTTCGATTAATGTAAGGTGATACTGACCTTCACAAAATTAATGAGGGTAAAAAATTCTGGTAAATGAATATCCCCCAGTTATTGTCTTGAAGTTCCTACTGAATTGACTAACAACCGAGTAGTGAATCCAAGTGATCAAACCATGCAGATAAAAATCATCTTTTCACAACTGACCCTTCTTAAAGACCAGTCACCTAATGGCATGTTCACAATATTCCCATAACGAACCCAAGTATACCAACACAAACTGACTCCTCTTTCTCTGTTGGTTTTCCATAAACCAAAGAGCTTGGAAACATTGTCATAAATGTCCACTTTGACATCTTCTCAGAACAGGTAGCAGAAATAAATAATCACGTATTCTCACAATGTAGGAAAATAAATGTACACAAAACTTACCAGGTTTTGTAACTATAAATGTTCATACTATGTTAAATGTATAATTCTCCAATGCACTGAACATCAGTTACTACAAATCTTAACTACTTACTGATTCTCCAGTGGTGAGAAATCTATGTCCTCTGTGTTATCAAACACCAGTGTTTCAACCATCGACCCTCTTGAACTCCCAAAAGAAACCCTAAAAAGTGTCAACCATTGTTTACTTTGTGGTTTAAAAAAGTCTAAAATTAACATAATTTAGGTAATGCATATATATATACATATATGAACTATAATGCACCGAAGATGAGAAAAATATTTTTAACTAATACAGTTAACAAGAAAGTAACATTACCTTGTTATAATATCCATTAACTCAAATATTGTACACAAACCACTAATTTTGACAGTATGACAACTATTTATCAAACATTTTGGTATAATCTTATTATTATAAAAATTGTAGTGGTCAGAAAATTATTATTATGCACCAAGGTGGACACAGAAGATAGCCAGATGTGGCTTTACTATAACAAAATACACACACATTATTAGTATAAGCCATTTACTGTGCAATGAACGTTTTTTTGCAAGCTGGTGAAACATGATTAAAACTAAATATAATTGTCATAATACATTAGGCCCATTAACTTTTTAAAGACTACATACTTATTTCATATTTCAAGTTTTAAATACTAGTACTAAAAACACACAATATTTATCATACACACATATACATTTGTGACATGCATATCACTAAATTCAGTTTCTCAGGTGACTTGGGATACAATAAACACAAAACTGCTGTACCAGTTAACTGGAAGACAAACATCTTACTATCAGTAGGAAATGATAAACTTTCTTCCCATTTCTCTGCTGTACTAGTTAACTGGAAGACAAACAACTTACTATCAGTAGGAAATGATAAACTTTCTTCTTATTTCTCTGCTGTACTAGTTAACTGGAAGACAAACATCTTACTGTCAGTAGGAAATGATAAACTTTCTTCCCATTTCTCTGCTGTACTAGTTAACTGGAAGACAAACATCTTACTATCAGTAGAAAATGATAAACTTTCTTCCTATTTCTCTGATGTACTAGTTAACTGGAAGACAAACATCTTACTATCAGTAGGAAATGATAAACTTTCTTCCCATTTCTCTGCTGTACTAGTTAACTGGAAGACAAACATCTTACTATTAGTAGAAAATGATAAACTTTCTTCCTATTTCTCTGCTGTACTAGTTAACTGGAAGACAAACATCTTATTATCAGTAGGAAATGATAAACTTTCTTCCTATTTCTCTGCTGTACTAGTTAACTGGAAGACAAACATCTTACTATCAGTAGGAAATGATAAACTTTCTTCCTATTTCTCTGCTGTACTAGTTAACTGGAAGACAAACATCTCATTATCAGTAGAAAATGATAAACTTTCTTCCCATTTCTCTGCTGTACTAGTTAACTGGAAGACAAACATCTTACTATCAGTAGGAAATGATAAACTTTCTTCCTATTTCTCTGCTGTACTAGTTAACTGGAAGACAAACATCTTACTATCAGTAGAAAATGATAAACTTTCTTCCTATTTCTCTGCTGTACTAGTTAACTGGAAGACAAACATCTTAATATCAGTAGAAAATGATAAACTTTCTTCCTATTTCTCTGCTGTACTAGTTAACTGGAAGACAAACATCTTACTATCAGTAGAAAATGATAAACTTTCTTCCCATTTCTCTGCTGTACTAGTCAACTGGAAGACAAACATCTTACTATCAGTAGGAAATGATAAACTTTCTTCCCATTTCTCTGCTGTACTAGTTAACTGGAAGACAAACATCTTACTATCAGTAGGAAATGATAAACTTTCTTCCCATTTCTCTGCTGTACTAGTTAACTGGAAGACAAACATCTTACTATTAGTAGAAAGTGATAAACTTTCTTCCTATTTCTCTGCTGTACTAGTTAACTGGAAGACAAACATCTTATTATCAGTAGGAAATGATAAACTTTCTTCCTATTTCTCTGCTGTACTAGTTAACTGGAAGACAAACATCTTACTATCAGTAGGAAATGATAAACTTTCTTCCTATTTCTCTGCTGTACTAGTTAACTGGAAGACAAACATCTCATTATCAGTAGAAAATGATAAACTTTCTTCCCATTTCTCTGCTGTACTAGTTAACTGGAAGACAAACATCTTACTATCATTAGAAATGATAAACTTTCTTCCTATTTCTCTGCTGTACTAGTTAACTGGAAGACAAACATCTTACTATCAGTAGGAAATGATAAACTTTCTTCCCATTTCTCTGCTGTACTAGTTAACTGGAAGACAAACATCTTACTATCAGTAAGAAATGACAAACTTTCTTCCCATTTCTCTGCTGTACTAGTTAACTGGAAGACAAACATCTTACTATCAGTAGGAAATGATAAACTTTCTTCTTATTTCTCTGCTGTACTAGTTAACTGGAAGACAAACATCTTACTATCAGTAGAAAATGATAAACTTTCTTCCCATTTTTCTGCTGTACTAGTTAACTGGAAGACAAACATCTTACTATCAGTAGGAAATGATAAACTTTCTTACTATTTCTCTGCTGTACTAGCTAACTGGAAGACAAACATCTTACTATCAGTAGAAAATGATAAACTTTCTTCCTATTTCTCTGATGTACTAGTTAACTGGAAGACAAACATCTTACTATCAGTAGGAAATGATAAACTTTCTTCCCATTTCTCTGCTGTACTAGTTAACTGGAAAACAAACATCTTACTATCAGTAGGAAATGATAAACTTTCTTCCCATTTCTCTGCTGTACTAGTTAACTGGAAGACAAACATCTTACTATTAGTAGAAAATGATAAACTTTCTTCCTATTTCTCTGCTGTACTAGTTAACTGGAAGACAAACATCTTATTATCAATAGGAAATGATAAACTTTCTTCCCATTTCTCTGCTGTACTAGTTAACTGGAAGACAAACATCTTACTATCAGTAGGAAATGATAAACTTTCTTCCTATTTCTCTGCTGTACTAGTTAACTGGAAGACAAACATCTTACTATCAGTAGAAAATGATAAACGTTCTTCCTATTTCTCTGCTGTACTAGTTAACTGGAAGACAAACATCTTACTATCAGTAGAAAATGATAAACTTTCTTCCTATTTCTCTGCTGTACTAGTTAACTGGAAGACAAACATCTTACTATCAGTAGAAAATGATAAACTTTCTTCCCATTTCTCTGCTGTACTAGTTAACTGGAAGACAAACATCTTACTATCAGTAGGAAATGATAAACTTTCTTCCCATTTCTCTGCTGTACTAGTTAACTGGAAGACAAACATCTTACTATCAGTAGGAAATGATAAACTTTCTTCCCATTTCTCTGCTGTACTAGTTAACTGGAAGACAAACATCTTACTATTAGTAGAAAATGATAAACTTTCTTCCTATTTCTCTGCTGTACTAGTTAACTGGAAGACAAACATCTCACTATCAGTAGAAAATGATAAACTTTCTTCGCATTTCTCTGCTGTACTAGTTAACTGGAAGACAAACATCTTACTATCAGTAGGAAATGATAAACTTTCTTCCTATTTCTCTGCTGTACTAGTGAACTGTAAGACAAACATCTTACTATCAGTAGAATATGATAAACTTTCTTCCTATTTCTCTGCTGTACTAGTTAACTGTAAGACAAACATCTTACTATCAGTAGGAAATGATAAACTTTCTTCCTATTTCTCTGCTGTACTAGTTAACTGGAAGACAAACATCTCACTATCAGTAGAAAATGATAAACTTTCTTCCCATTTCTCTGCTGTACTAGTTAACTGTAAGACAAACATCTTACTATCAGTAGAATATGATAAACTTTCTTCCTATTTCTCTGCTGTACTAGTTAACTGGAAGACAAACATCTTACTATTAGTAGAAAGTGATAAACTTTCTTCCTATTTCTCTGCTGTACTAGTTAACTGGAAGACAAACATCTTATTATCAGTAGGAAATGATAAACTTTCTTCCTATTTCTCTGCTGTACTAGTTAACTGGAAGACAAACATCTTACTATCAGTAGGAAATGATAAACTTTCTTCCTATTTCTCTGCTGTACTAGTTAACTGGAAGACAAACATCTCATTATCAGTAGAAAATGATAAACTTTCTTCCCATTTCTCTGCTGTACTAGTTAACTGGAAGACAAACATCTTACTATCATTAGGAAATGATAAACTTTCTTCCTATTTCTCTGCTGTACTAGTTAACTGGAAGACAAACATCTTACTATCAGTAGGAAATGATAAACTTTCTTCCCATTTCTCTGCTGTACTAGTTAACTGGAAGACAAACATCTTACTATCAGTAAGAAATGACAAACTTTCTTCCCATTTCTCTGCTGTACTAGTTAACTGGAAGACAAACATCTTACTATCAGTAGGAAATGATAAACTTTCTTCTTATTTCTCTGCTGTACTAGTTAACTGGAAGACAAACATCTTACTATCAGTAGAAAATGATAAACTTTCTTCCCATTTTTCTGCTGTACTAGTTAACTGGAAGACAAACATCTTACTATCAGTAGGAAATGATAAACTTTCTTACTATTTCTCTGCTGTACTAGCTAACTGGAAGACAAACATCTTACTATCAGTAGAAAATGATAAACTTTCTTCCTATTTCTCTGATGTACTAGTTAACTGGAAGACAAACATCTTACTATCAGTAGGAAATGATAAACTTTCTTCCCATTTCTCTGCTGTACTAGTTAACTGGAAAACAAACATCTTACTATCAGTAGGAAATGATAAACTTTCTTCCCATTTCTCTGCTGTACTAGTTAACTGGAAGACAAACATCTTACTATTAGTAGAAAATGATAAACTTTCTTCCTATTTCTCTGCTGTACTAGTTAACTGGAAGACAAACATCTTATTATCAATAGGAAATGATAAACTTTCTTCCCATTTCTCTGCTGTACTAGTTAACTGGAAGACAAACATCTTACTATCAGTAGGAAATGATAAACTTTCTTCCTATTTCTCTGCTGTACTAGTTAACTGGAAGACAAACATCTTACTATCAGTAGAAAATGATAAACGTTCTTCCTATTTCTCTGCTGTACTAGTTAACTGGAAGACAAACATCTTACTATCAGTAGAAAATGATAAACTTTCTTCCTATTTCTCTGCTGTACTAGTTAACTGGAAGACAAACATCTTACTATCAGTAGAAAATGATAAACTTTCTTCCCATTTCTCTGCTGTACTAGTTAACTGGAAGACAAACATCTTACTATCAGTAGGAAATGATAAACTTTCTTCCCATTTCTCTGCTGTACTAGTTAACTGGAAGACAAACATCTTACTATCAGTAGGAAATGATAAACTTTCTTCCCATTTCTCTGCTGTACTAGTTAACTGGAAGACAAACATCTTACTATTAGTAGAAAATGATAAACTTTCTTCCTATTTCTCTGCTGTACTAGTTAACTGGAAGACAAACATCTCACTATCAGTAGAAAATGATAAACTTTCTTCGCATTTCTCTGCTGTACTAGTTAACTGGAAGACAAACATCTTACTATCAGTAGGAAATGATAAACTTTCTTCCTATTTCTCTGCTGTACTAGTGAACTGTAAGACAAACATCTTACTATCAGTAGAATATGATAAACTTTCTTCCTATTTCTCTGCTGTACTAGTTAACTGTAAGACAAACATCTTACTATCAGTAGGAAATGATAAACTTTCTTCCTATTTCTCTGCTGTACTAGTTAACTGGAAGACAAACATCTCACTATCAGTAGAAAATGATAAACTTTCTTCCCATTTCTCTGCTGTACTAGTTAACTGGAAGACAAACATCTTACTATCAGTAGGAAATGATAAACTTTCTTCCTATTTCTCATTTCATTCTCGTGAATAATGAACTTTAGTGTTAGTGCTGTAAGTGGTTCATTTAATTATTCATGTAAGTTACTTTTTCTGGTTAAACTGTTTGTTATCAAGTTGATATTTTTATTTGAAATGATACATCCCAGGTTTTTATTTTAGAGATTAAATAATTAAAACAGTAATGCGTTTTTTCTGTATTTTTTCGCTGTTTGAATTTATATTGTTAATTTATATTTTAGTGGTTAACCGATATTTCCGAATTGTTAATTTTTATAGTTGAGACACATTTCCAAATTGTTAATTTTTATAGTTAAGACATATTTCCAAATTGTTAATTTTTATAGTTGAGACATATTTCCAAATTGTTAATTTTTATAGTTAAGACATATTTCCAAATTGTTAATTTTTATGTTAATGGTTAAAGCGATATATTCGAGTTGTTATTTTTATGTGAGTAATTTAATTTTTATTAATCTTCTGTTGATTGTTTACAGTAGTGAGTTTTATTTTTTAATAATTATCTGTTGGTGAAATGTAACATTTCAGGCTTAGCTCCTCAAACCTTTAGTCACTTTTTACTAAGCTACTCCTCTCTAGACATTTGTTCACGTGTCTTATTCACGGATATACTGTCGGTAAAATTCCCAGAACGAACAAAAAACGTTGCGGAAAAACTTCCGGGGAAGGTGTGAGATGTTCATTTTCTCTTTCCTGTGTACGTTTACCAGTTGTTAGTAGCTCTACCATGAGAACTTGAAGAAAATGTGGAAGTGTAAGAGACGATAAGCTGTCTGAAAATAAATTATCTCTCTGAGCTTGAAAGTTTAAATTACCAAAGCTGTATACGAGACAGAATATTAAGTCGCATTCAATAGTGTTATTTTTAAATTTATAAAAAAAATTCTTTACCTACTTTATAAGGACAATACAGTTCTAACGTGGTAGCACGTGCTAATCCAAATGCATTCAATAGTTTTGTTACGATTTTAGCCTCTCAGTTTCTCACTATTAAGCTCCGTAACGTTAAAAAACAAACGCAGTTGATATAATACTACAGAAACACACCCTAACGATTGTGGCCAGGTGGTTAAGGCACTCGAATCGTAATCTGAGGGTCGCGGGTTCGAATCCCGGTCGCACAAAACATGCTCGCTCTTTCAGCCGTGGAGGTGTTATAATGTTACGATCATCCCCACTATTCGTTGGTAAAAGAGTAGCCCAAGAGTTGGCAGTGGGTGGTGATGACTAGTTGCCTTCCCTCTAGTATTACACTGCTAGCGCAGATAGCCCTCGAGTAGCTTTGCGCGAAATTCAAAACAAACAAACAATACATCGTCAAAAATCTGAATTAACAGAAGCGTAGTTTAGTAATTAAACATGTTCTTATGTACATGTTAGTCATGTAAAAAGTTATATGTATGTTTATATGTAGATGCTGGTCATGACAGCATTTGGATATATTTGCATGTTGATGCTGTTTATGGCAACAGTTAAATGTGTTTTTACGTAGATGCTGGTCATGGCAACAGATAAAAATATTTCTATGTAGATGCTGTTTATGGCAACAGTTAAATGTGTTTTTACGTAGATGCTGGTCATGGCAACAGATAAACATATTTCTATGTAGATGCTGGTCATGGCAACAGATAAAAATAGTTCTATGTAGATGTTGGTCATGGCAACAGATAAAAATATTTCTATGTAGATGTTGGTCATGGCAACAGATAAAAATATTTCTATGTAGATGCTGGTCATGGCAACAGATAAAAATATTTCTATGTAGATGTTGGTCATGGCAACAGATAAAAATATTTCTATGTAGATGCTGGACATGGCAACAGATAAAATATTTCTATGTAGATGCTGGACATGGCAACAGATAAAATATTTCTATGTAGATGTTGGTCATGGCAACAGATAAAATATTTCTATGTAGATGTTGGTCATGGCAACAGATAAAATATTTCTATGTAGATGTTGGTCATGGCAACAGATAAAAATATTTCTATGTAGATGTTGGTCATGGCAACAGATAAAAATATTTCTATGTAGATGTTGGTCATAGCAACATCTTTGTATCTAGATGCTGGTCGTGGAAACGGTTAAATATGTTTGTGTATAAATGCTGGTTATGACAACAGTTAAATATGTTTGTTTGTAGATGCTGTTCGCAGCAACACTTATATTATTCTGTTTGCATAGCAACATTAAAAGTGACTTTAGAAAAACCATACGTGACAATAAAATACAGTATATAACAATTTTAACAGTAAAATACATAACGAAATGTGACTTTTGTGAGGGTACATTCAAAGCAGAATTACAATAATGTTTAATTGGTCAGCATACCTTTTGAGGGCGCCACTTTTATAGGTTCTACCATATCCTGTTCCAGCTGTACTCCAGCTCCCAGATGTTGTTTGGCTACCCGCAGACCCTGGTCGTGATGAAACAGACTGCCTGTCTATGGTGTTAACACCTTTCCATTCCTGAGATGGTGTATGGCTACCTGCAGACCCTGGTCGTGACGAAACAGACTGTCTGTCTATGGTGTTAACTCCTTGCCACTCCTGAGATGGTGTGTGACCACCAGAGGATCCAGTTCCCTTTTCAGTGGTGGGAAACATGGCGGAGATGGAATTGTTTGAAGTGTGTCTTCCTGGGTGGACCTGAGGTCCTGGAGTCATCAGGGTAGCTGGATGACTACAGATGAGCCTTCAGTAGTCTTAGTTTAGACCTGGAAACAGAAACATTTGTATCAACAATAACTTCAACCTTTTAGAAACGATCTTTTCTTTCTTCCTTTGGCTGAAGTAGAAATTTAGAAGAAACAATATGATTCTATGCTCTACACAGTTATAACTTATGAAAGGATTCTACTCTCAGGACATTGTTGGTGACAGTTTTTAAAAATAAAAAAAATCCTTTTATAAATTCCATGAAAGGTCATTCACATTTTATGGAAATAAAATATTGATTAACTTGGACGTACATGTTTACCTAAATATTGATTAACTTGGACGTACATGTTTACCTAAAGTTGTGTTTTTACCAGTGATAGTGTTCTTCCATCCAGCAGTGCTTCCATTAGATCGGGATATGGATAACGGTCATACCAAAGTTCTCCATTTGGGATATGGATAACGGTCATACCAAAGTTCTCCATTTGGGATATGGATAACGGTCATACCAAAGTTCTCCATTTGGGATATAGATAACGGTCATACCAAAGTTCTCCATTTGGGATATGGATAACGGTCATACCAAAGTTCTCCATTCGGGATATGAATAACGGTCATACCAAAGTTCTCCATTCGGGATATGGATAGTGGTCATACCAAGGTTCTCCATTCGGGATATGGATAACGGTCATACCAAAGTTCTCCAAAGTGACGGTCAATCCCACTATTCGTTGGTAAAAGAGTAGCCCAAGAGTTGACGGTGGGTGGTGATGACTAGCTACCTTCCCTCTAGTCTTACACTGCTAAATTAGGGACGGCTAGCGCAGATAGCCCTCGAGTAGCTTTGTGCGAAATTCAATAGAAACAAACAAACATTTTTACTTCAAGTGTGTTTCTTGTCATCCAGAAGTGATACTTAATATGTTGTATTTAGACTGCAAACATAAACTCCAATGTTTATATAGAATATATCAAACACTTTTGCAGCCCATGAAATCACCGTGCACTATTTAACAATTACCTCATCAGAAGCGTTTCCATTTGTTCCGAAATTTCGAGCATTTGTATAATTGTCTGGTGTCCAGATTACACCCTCATCTGGATGCGGATTGTCCGTATCTTGTGGTAGAACAGGCAAACGCCAAGCAACATGTCCGCATATTCGTGCAGCGTAGGAAGGACAGAGGCTAACACAGTTTACAGTTACTCTGCACAAATTATTGCATAATTATGTATGAAAGGGCGCTGGCCCGACATGGTTAGATGGGTTAAGGCACTCGACTCGTAATCCGAGGGTCGCGAGTTCGAACCCCCGTCGCACCAAACATGCTCGCTCTTTTAGCCGTGGGGTCGTTATAATGATACGGTCAATCCCACTATTTGTTGGTAAAAGAGTAGCCCAACAGTTGGCGGTGGGTGGTGATAACTAGCTGCTTTTCCTCTAGTCTTACACTGCAACATTAGGACGGCTAGCACAGATGGCCCTCGTGTAGCTTTGCGCGAAATTCAAAACAAACAATAATTATGTATGAAAGGGCGCTGCAAATACACTTTCTTCGTCTGCCTGACTCCGACCTGTTTTTCCACAGTAGCTGTGTTTTAGTTTGTTTAAACTCCCTCACTGTTCAGTTTTGGGAAAAATAAATATGTAATGATAAGTGCTTAAGGATGCTCATAAGCAATGGTTAAAGCAGAACTGTTTATTCATTTTAACCATTTATTGCCTTGTTCTAAGTTTGCCGACATAATGAAGTCTAGTACCTGCAAAACTTTATTAAAGTCTGGTAAGAGTTAGAAGAAGTAATTATTTAAGTAAATTAACCTTCCAAAAAGCCCAAAGGTCTGTCAAGATCACTTCCAATGTATTACCAGAGACCATACGAGGGCTGTTCAAAAAATACGCGGACTATTTGAATTGCGCGGCTCCAGTTGGTTCCAGGGAAATCCGCTTGGTGTCGCTAGGTTCGCACAGATCAGCTGATTACGACGCCATTTTCCGATTGCAGATATCTTCATTTGTGTATTAGCTACGCTAAGTGAAGTGCGATTTTTTCGTTTGGCGGATTTCAGAATGAATGACCTGAAGGAGCAACGACTTGCTGTGAAATTTTGTGTTAAACTTGGAAAATCTGCGACTAAAACTTTTGCTATGCTTAACACGGCTTATGGTGATGTTGCTATGAATCGTACGGCATGTTTCAAGTGGCATGAACGTTTTAAGGATGGTCGACAGTCCATTGAAGATGATGAGCGTCCTGGACGTCCTTCCACGTCAACTGACGACCCCACGTCGACAAAATCAACATCCTGGTGCGGGCAAATCGACGTCCGACTGTCAGGAACTTGCTGAAGAGTGTGGGATATCAGTTGGATCTTGTTACGAGATTTTCACCGAAAAATTGAAGATGCACCGCGTTGCTGCGAAATTCAGCCCTCAGAACTCGTGAGTTTTTGGCCAAACACTCGATCACTGTTCTTCCCCACCCCCCCCTACTCACCTGACCTTGCTCCTTGCGATTTTTTCTTGTTACCCAAACTCAAAAGACCCTTGAAAGGAAGAAGATTTGAGACGATTCCCGAGATTAAGGCAAATGCGACGAAGGAGCTGGAGGACATTACAAAAGAAGCGTACCAGGACTGTTTCAACAAGTGGAAACACCGTTGGGATAAGTGTGTGCGTTAGGGAGGAGAGTACTTTGAAGGGGTCCCAGACCTGTAACTTCTAAATAAAGTACATTTTGTTTTATGATGTCAGTCCGCGTATTTTTTTTAACAGACCTCGTATACATAAATTAAATATTCCCATGGCAAGACAGGAAGTACTAATGATGAACCAAGGCTCTTCGTCCCATCTTTGATAAAGAACCAAGGGTTTTCGTTCCATCTTTGATAAAGAACCAAGGGTTTTCGTTCCATCTTTGATAAAGAACCAAGGGTTTTCGTTCCATCTTTGATAAAAAACCAAGGGTTTTCGTTCCAGCTTTGGTAGAGAACCAAGGGTTTTCGTTCCATCTCTGATAAAGAAACAAGGGTCTTCGTTCCATCTCTGATAAAGAAACGAGGGTCTTCGTTCCATCTCTGATAAAGAAACAAGGGTTTTCGTTCCATCTCTGATAAAGAAACAAGGGTCTTCGTCCCGTAGAAGAGTTTTGTTTGTTTATTTATTGTATTTTGCGCAGAGCTACTCGAGAGTTACCTGTGATGGCTATTCCTCATTTAGAAGCGATAAACTAGAGAGAAAGAAGCCAGTTAACACCGTCCATGATAAACATTTGGGCTAACATTTACTTACCAACGAATAGCAAAATTGATCGTCACATAATAACGTCACCACGGCTGGAAGGACAAGCATGTTCGGTGATGGAATAACAACCTGAGACCCAGAGATTGTGAGTAGAACGCCTTAACCATGGGGAAAAAAAAACAATAAAAATGTTATATATGACTCGAAAATTGAAGAACAATAACTCAGTGAAGGAAAATTTTTTGTTGATTAGACTTTATTTTTTACATACTTTAACACTGAATTAATTATTTTATTTTTTTTTGTTGGTTTATTAATACTAATGTCGTTTATTGTCAAGAGGTATTTGTAAGAGCTTAAGTTTCACATGCCATAGTTTTCATTCTTTCTGAGAGGAAGCAGTGATGTAATACGAGTTGGTTTAAAATTTAGGTTTTTTTCGAAACTGACATTGTTATTTGGCCAGAAGGAAGTTAAACGTGACAAGATGGGCGTGGCGTTATTAGCTCGAACTTGAAAAAGAGTCAGGCTAGAGCTATTTGATAAGTCGATTATTCTGTACTGTATACTGGTTGGTTGATGATTAACTATAGTGTTAGTTAGTCAGTTGGTTCAGTACTGTTAATGTTTGGTTTCATGAAAAAATAGAAATTAGCAAGTAAAGCGGAAGTTCTGTTAGGCTTATAGGTAAACGTTAAATTCGCTATTCTCGGAAATTCTGTCCTGAGTGGCTTGACCATAAGATACGTTATGTGTGGTTTATCTATTCATGACACGATGGACAGATTGTGTCAGGCCTTTAGCAGCTCATCTTCCTGGAATTCTGGATACACTATCAGAAATTCTTCAACTCAATCTTATATCACAAACAAGGACTTAAGTCAAACGTATAACTGACTATGTGCAGTCATTTTCTTGAATGTTGATTGCTTTAATCTTGTTGAAGGTACTTGTCATCGATCAGCGCAATCAGATACTGCAGGCCCACGAGGTACCATCGGTACTGAAGTGAGCAACACTGAAAGACTCGCGTTTGATTTAAAAACACTGCGTGAACATTGGAGCTCAATTAATGAATCTAAATTAATATAAATATAATAATAATATAATATAATAAATGATATGAATCTTATGTCACAGCTGCCCACAAAACTGCAAATATTTCCCAAATGTTTTCATGATGAAAATAAAGATAATTCCTTGCCTAATTGTAAAGAAAATGAACCTTCAGACAAGACAAAGGCCCGGCATGGCCAAGCCTTTTAAGGCGTTCGACTCATAATCTGAGGGTCGCGGGTTTGCATCCGCGTCGTGCCAAACATGCTCGCCTTTTCAGCCGTTGGGGCGTTATAATGTGACGGTCAATCCCACTATTCGTTGGTAAAAGAGTAACCCAAGAGTTGGCGGTGGGTGATGATGACTTCACTCTAGTCTTACACTGCTAAATTAGGGACGGCTAGCACAGATAGCCCTCGAGTAGCTTTGTGCGAAATTCAAAAACAAACAAAGAAGACAAAATTCCAGAAAATACATTTTATATCATCATAGGTTCTGCTACTTGACCACAAGATATAAAGCAGTCATGGATATCAATCACCCGCTGGGTGGGCTCAGTACATAACCCGATGTGGCTTTGCTATAACAAAAACACACACAAACCTGACTTGTTAAAATAAATAAGTGAAATACTTAATGTAATTAATTACTGTTTTCATATATTCATAGTTTTAATAAACATGAAACTCAATGTATGAACAGTTTTTTTCTCTTTAATAATTTTACTCATTTATTTAATAAAACTTTTACTCAGAGCATTTTTTGATTTCCTTTCATGTATCGGTGTGTTCGTGTGTTAGTGTATTCGTCAATTGTACGTTGACAGAATTTATCATTGATCCGTTTAAGATATATTGCCCATTTTCATCTCAGTAGTTTGTCGAAGATTATTAATAGTAACTTAAACATACAGTTTTGGCCAAAATGTTTGCACACTGTTCTGTATCCATGTTACATGCACCAAGTAGTTACCGAGTAGTAACAGAGAAAGTAACATATGATCGGACAAATATGAGTCACTTGTTATTCTGCTCTGTATAACTTCTATTGAAAATTTGTTCCACACTCAACATCTGTTTCGTATAAAAGGTGAGTTTTTGGTAAAATTTGTTTTGAAACAAATCAACACGAGAAATGTCTCGTCACGTACGAGAAGTTACGGGACGATAAATTGTTGGAATGTCCTGAAATGATATAATGTGAAAAGAGTAGAATACCTCAACTGTACTGTATCCTAAAACATCATGCGACTAAAGGAAACGTTCCAGGAAAATCTAGGCCTGGCATGGCCTAGCGCGTTAAGGCGTGCGCTTCGTAATCTGAGGGTCGCGGGTTCGCGCCCGAGTCGCGCCAAACATGCTCGCCCTCCCACCCGTGGGGCGTTATAATGTTACGATCAATCCCACTATTCGTTGGTAAAAGAGTAGCCCAAGAGTTGGCGGTGGGTGGTGATGACTAGCTGCCTTCCCTCTAGTCTTACACTGCTAAATTAGGGACGGCTAGCACAGATAGCCCTCGAGTATCTTTGTGCGAAATTCCAAAAAACAAACAAAAAAACAATCCAGGAAAATCTACTGATAGACGTTAAAATAGAATGACCAAGATAACCATGTTTTTATCAGGTTAACACGAAACAACTCTTACAACACATTATGACAAGATGGTATGAACACGTTCATTCCAGAACATCAAGAGAAATGGACGACCGAATCAACAATATTATTTTGTCAGAAGGCTACATGCAAACCAATATTAAGGAGATATTAACCACTGTCACCAAGTTACTTGAGTATGAAAGCATGCCAGCGTACAGTTAGGGACAATAACGACATGTCATCTTTTCTATATGTAACTATATCTAAGCTACCTTCACTACCTCTATATCCATATCTAAGCTACCTTTACTACCTCATATCTATATTTAAGCTACCTTCAGCACCTCCATATCTATATTTAAGCTACCTTCACTACCTCCATATCTATATTTAAGCTATCTTCACCACCTCCATATCTATATTTAAGCTACCTTCAGCACCTCCATATCTATATTTAAGCTACCTTCACTACCTCCATACCTATATTTAAGCTATCTTCACTACCTCCATATCTATATTTAAGCTATCTTCACTACCTCCATATCTATATTTAAGCTATCTTCACTACCTCCATATCTATATTTAAGCTACCTTCACTACCTCCATATCTATATTTAAGCTATCTTCACTACCTCCATGTCTATGTTTAAGTTACCTTCACTACCTCCATATCTATATTTAAGCTACGTTCAGCACCTCCATATCTATATTTAGGCTACATTCACTGCCTCCATATCTATATTTAAGCTATCTTCACTACCTCCATATCTATCTATGTTTAGCTATCTTCACTACTTATCATACCTATATTTTTAGGCTACCTTTCACTACTCTCGTATATCTATATTTAAGCTACCTTTCACTACCTCCATATCTATATGTTAAGCTACCTTCAGCACCTCCGTATCTATATTTAAGCTATCTTCACTACCTCCATATCTGTGTTTAAGCTACCTTCACTACCTCCATGTCTATATTTAAGCTACCTTCACTATCTCCATATCTATATTTAAGCTACCTTCACTACCTCTGTATCTATATTTAGCTACTTTCACTACCTCCATGTCTATATTTAAGCTACCTTCATGACCTCCATGTCTATATTTAAGCTTTACCTTCATGACCTCCATGTCTATGTTTAAGCTACTTTCACTACCTCTGTATATCTATATTTAAGCTACTTTCACTACCATCCATATCTATATTTAAGCTACCTTCACTACCTCCATGTCTATATTTAAGCTACCTTCATAACCTCCATGTCTATGTTTAAGCTACCTTCATGACCTCCATGTCTATGTTTAAGCTACCTTCACAACCTCCATGTCTATGTTTAAGCTACCTTCACTACCTCCATATCTATGTTTAAGCTACCTTCACTACCTCTGTAATCTATATTTGCTACTTTCACTGCCTCCATGTCTATATTTAAGCTACCTTCATGACCTCCATGTCTATATTTAAGCTACTTTCACTACCTCCATGTCTATATTTAAGGCTACCTGCACAATATCTATAATCTATATTTAAGCTACCTACACAATATCTGTATCTATATTTAAGCTACCTTCACAACCCCTTGTCTATATTTAAGCTACCTTCACTACCTCCATGTCTATATTTAAGCTACCTTCAGTACCTCCATGTCTATATTTAAGCTACCTTCAGTACCTCCACGTCTATATTTAAGCTACCTTCACTACCTCCATGTCTATATTTAAGCTACCTTCAATGCCTCTGTATCTATATTTAAGCTACTTTCACTACCTCCATGTCTATATTTAAGCTACCTTTCACAATCTCTATATCTATATTTAAGCTACCTTCACAACCTCCATGTCTATATTTAAGCTACCTTCACTACCTCCATGTCTATATTTAAGCTACCTTCAGTACCTCCACGTCTATATTTAAGCTATCTTTGGTATCTCCATGTCTTTATCTAAGATATCTTCAGTACCTCCACGTCAATATATAAGTTTCAGTACCTCGTGTCCATATGTAAGTTACCGTCAGTACCTCCATGTCTGTACATAAGGTACCTTCAGTACCTTCTATATTTAAGAAGTATATTTATACATATACTTATATGTATAAGTAACATATATACATCGAAGTGTATATGTAAGTTACCTTGAATACTTCCATGTCTGTGTCTGGGCTACCTTCAATACCCCATGTTCATATCTAATCTATTTTCAATAATACCATTTCTAAATCTACCACCATGTAAATATGAACGTTACCTCTAGTACTTTCATGTTTATAGCTATCTTAAGTACCTTCATACTGTTATATCTGTTGTAAGCAGGTATATCGCTATATGTAAATTATAACCAGTATATTTACATCTATATTTATTTTCACCATATCTATATATGAGTTATATACACTTTGTTTATAATGTAAGTTTTCTTCAGTATATCAATATTTGTAACTAAAGTGTCATCAGAATGCATTTATCTTTATAATATGTTCATTTAACATCTGAAATAACTTCAGTACACGTAAATTTCAGTACATCTACACGTTAGTCAATTCACTTTTACATAGAAGTATTAACCTCTCTATTTTTACTGAAAACATTTAAATTTAATAGCAGTTAATATTCAAGTTATATGAACATTTTTATCTAGTTATTTATCATAGCAAATCTTCCGAACCTGTATCGCTTTAAATGTCGGTACACGTACTGATTTAACCCTATTATCTCTACTTTTATCATCAGTTTGTGCATTAATTATCTGTAACTGTAGTTCTACTATTATGAGATTCCACGTCATTATTAAAATTAATTTTAACTTACTTATGTCATGGTTTTCTTAAGCCTATTACTAATCTCTTATTTCTATTGTTAACATTTTTATACAAACCACTTTCAGAGTCTAAGTAACTAAAGCTTATTCACCTCCAACACGTATAAACCAATTTCAAAGATCTTTATTGGTGGTATAATTTTCCATGGTAACAGTGCTGACAGCTAGAACAAAATTTCTCAGAAACGTTACTACTGTTCACTGACATGTTCAGTAAAGTTTAATACACACCTGTGTTCAATCCTATCAATAAATGCACCGTACACAATTACTCCATAACTCTCACCTTGCCGCATCCTGAGCTTTCAAAGGTCTAAATTTCTTTGCGCGCTCCTCGCGTGCATCATGCTCGTGACATCACAAAGGAATGCTGGGAAGAGAGACGCATGGAAGATAGGATTTCCGAAGTAGATATGTGTTAGTTTAACAAAATATGAAGCTTTCCGTAAGCAAAAACGAATTGATTGGGGCAAAACAGACGATGTAGATGCAGATATAAAAGGAGTGAATTTCCTTCACGTATCTTCCTGTACATAAAAGTTCTAAACCTTTTCACTTAATGTTTCTGCTCTAAACTGTAGAAAGAGGCATTTTCAGTTAATATAAACACCAGAGGGTGAATGATGTTTTCACTTGAAAAGAGACATGTTTGTTTCTTTGAAGGTTTGGACGAACTATATTTACCTATTATTATTCTAGTTAGCCAGCGTGGTAAAGTCTCGTCAGTTGTATGTTCCATTAAAAAGATTCGGTTAGAACTAGATTTGATGTATGTGAACCTGCCATCTTTAACAACGCAGGCATTGTTGTGAAAACCCGATTTGGGTTGGAAATTAGAAGTTCCATGGGAAATAGTCGTTGTCATATAGGTGCGTTTGTTTAATAATATTAATTATTAAATTATTTCACGAAAACTTGTGATTAAAAACAACAAATGGTGTAGTATTTTATAAGCTTCACAATGACAAGTGACTTACTGTCTATCAGGTAATAATTTTATGATACGAGGCTGAGTTAAAACGAGTGGCATGGTTATATCTGCATTTTGTGCCACTCAAAGAAAGATATTGATTCAGCTGAAGACTACGTTGTATGTACAGTAAAGTAAGGCACAACAGTAACAGTACAGAACACCGTATTTTGTACCAGTTGAAAACAAAGGATGATAGTCATTCAATAAAGTAATGCCTTTTGTATCAGTCGAGAAATACAGTGATACAACAAAGAATTCGTTTTGTATCACGTAATGAAGAAAGATAGCAATTTAACAAGGCACAACAATAAAATGTGAATTCATTATTAAACTTAGCTGTATTTTTCTTCCATAACACACTTTTCTGATACACTTATATGTGTTGTGTTTGAAGCTGAACCTGTAGGCTTTCATTTCTTTTATTAATCTGTTACTGTTCTAGAAAAATGTTTTAGCAGGTAAACGGAATCCAACAGACACGTTACAACTTGTTTGTTTAGCATAAACTGTCAATTATAGAGAATCGAAACCCAGATTTTTACATTGTAAATCCGTAAATTTGCCACTGACACACCGTTAAGAGAAATATAAAAAAACCAGAAATCTGAAATCAAACTGTCAAAGGAGTTTCGTAACAAATAAAACGACACTTGAAAATGCTTTATATTTATTTATCTTGTTAACTTTCTGTTATATTGTTACTAGAAATAAAAACAAAACGACTTATACTTACGGAAACCAATCGTTACGAACTCTACCAGTTGCTCTTACAAGAGTCCATGATTCACAATATATAACATCCATTAATTATTCGTATGGCCTATGTAATAATAACTAAACTAGTTTTTACAGATGAACAGTGGTTGAACATTGAAAATTTCTCTGTTTTGGACGAAAAAGACCATTGTTGTTGTTTTAGATGATAATATATAATTATACTCCTATAACATTGTTGTATTCCTACAACATAGATGATAGAATTGTTGTACTCCTGATACAAAATGGTATACTATTATTAGTCATTCTACTGACGCATAGTGTGCTTTAATAGTGTGCACTAATTTTCAAATAGTCCTAAGGTTGAATAATGGTACATCTACTTACAACGCTAATACTAAAATACTGGGTTTTATTCCCTGCAATAGACACGACAAGTAACCCAATGTAGCTCTGCTCTAAAGCAAACAAAGAAAAACTTTACAAGTAAAGTTGGTAGTGCATGAAAAACACGAGGAACTTCATGCAAGTCCGTCTCTTTTTTTCAGATAATCGTGATTGGATAATTCTGTCTTGGATCAGCCAACAAATTAAATAAAACATATTTATATAAAATGCCTTCTAACAGACTTCAGTCTCTCTAAGCTAAGGAACATATTATGTTAGTGCTAACAATGATATAGGTACAGTATTTAATGATTATATTATAGATATATTTTATTTGCGTCAAAGGCAAACTTGAAAATGTAATTTGTGACGTCAAGACCCAAAGCGTTCTTTAACTCATCGCACTCTCTGTAATTAAGGGTCAATAAACCAGTAACTGCAGTTAGGCCTTTCACGGTAGCGTTTTTTGCAAGACATATATAATATAATCATCAAACAGTTAATCCACAGTATAATGTTGAATAATAAATTAAGTGTAATGCTATAATTCACATATCTAAATTTAGGTTATTATATGGCTGAAAATAACTCAGAATTGCAAGAAATATATACTCTTCAAAAAAAAAGAAACGCAAAAGGCAAAATTTGAGACATATTGTTAACAAGTTTATTCCGGGTAGTTCTGTATGACATGTGTGAAACTTTGCACATTCACTGCTGAACATCCAAAGTCTGCAAAGGCGAAGTCCATGCTTACTAGTTGAAGTGTAACGTCACTCAACGTCAATAACGAGTATGCCTCCCCGTGAGCATCAATAACTGCTTGGCATCTCCTGCCCATGGAAGCGATGAGATGATGAATCACATCCTGTGGAATGGCTGTCCATTCACATGCAAAGCTGCTGCAAGCTGAGGTAGAGTCTGCGGTTGAGGTTGTCGCCGTGGCAGACGTCGGTCCAACTCGTCCCAAAGATGTTCGATGGGGTTTAAATCTGGTGATCTGGAGGGCCAGGGAAGAACGTTGATGTTGTGGTGTCTCAAGAAGACAGTGGTGAGTCGGGCTGTGTGAGGACGGACGTTGTAATGTTGAAAAACGTCATTGACGTCACCATGATGGGTTGCACATGGGGCCTAAGAATCTCGTCGACGGTTGCGTACGGTCTGATCGGAAATCCTACGCAGCCCTGGTATGATTGAGGCAGTAGACGTCGCAGTGGTGGTCCTATCCCGAAGGTGACGTAACCGGATGTAGCGATCTTGTGCGGGCGTGGTCACACGAGGTCTACCAGATCGTGGACGGTAACAAGTTGATCCATGTTGTTGGTGACGATTCCATAGCCTTGTGATGGTGTTTGGGTGGACATTCACAGCTCTGGCAACATCTGATCGAGATTCGCCTGCTACCAAGCGCCCAATGGCGTTGTTGCATTGTGCTTCAGTCAGTCTTGGCGTGACTGTATTGCGTGTCGGTGGCTTAACACTAAGCTACGGAAACCGAGAACCCGTCACTTTTATAGGGATTTTGCACATGTTGCACTTGCAGAACATGCAGATCTCTCAAACAAATTTATTGGACACGAATGCGTTGTGGCGAAAAATCCGATGTTTTTCTCTGTTTTCAAAATGCACAACTTTTATTGTCATTTTGGCCTGGCAATCAGTGCCTCAACACGTGTAACATCACATACTCTGAGCTTGTAACGTTATTACATATATTTCTCTTTAAAATAACAAAAATATCTCTTTTGCGTTTCATTTTTTGAAGAGTATTCATATACAGCATTGGAAATAATTATAGAAAGTGTGAAAAAAAATCCAAACAATATGGAATTGTTTCTTCTCAATTGTACGAATAAACTGCAGCAGAGTACGGTCACGTGGTATTAGCTTATTCTGTGGTTGGCTGTTATATAGCAGTGTTACGTCATCACAATGTCTATGAAGGTACGTGCGTGTGTTTTCTTATAGCAAGACCATATAGGGGTATCTGCTGTATCCTCCGAGGGGAATCAAACTCCTGATTTTAGCGTTGTAAATCCTTGGACCTACCGCTATGTCAGCGGGGAACATAAAAGTGCGCATAAGTAGACATACTATTCCCAGTAGTAGTGGGGTGCGTGCACTCATAGCTCCCAAGACAGAATTTTCACACAACAAAAGTGTAAATGTTATAGTGTTGGCCAGTAAGCATAGCTCCATGTAACAGATAAAGAAATAATTTATTTTTTTAATAAGAGCTGTATGGAACTATAAGAGTGTAATGGAAGCCAGTACTGTTGAAAATAAAAAAAACATTAAAGAATGAAAGGTCAGTTTCTTCAATAGTAATATTTAATAATTCAAGTTATGCTCTTTACACAATAACCAATTAGAAATCTTGACAAGGACTTAACTGTACAAACATAAGTGAATGTTGCTTTCACAACAGTAAAATACACGACATGTCATTAGTGTATGTGTAATTTCTCAAAAGCACCTGCTTAAATTTGATATCCAAATCAAATAACTGGAAAGGGTATCACACTTCATACTATGAGATGATAGAAGATCCTCTTTACAGATGAATCTTAATTAAACTGTTTGGTAACATGACCGTTAATTTGTTTAATGGCTGAAAGGAGAACGTTGTCATGTTCAACGTACTTTCTATTGCTGAAGGACTTGTACAAAAGTGGACTGCACCTCAATCAGTAGTATTGGAAACCTACACAAACATGATGGCACCCTGACTTCTTACAGGTACAAGTACATTCTTATCCATCATGTCATTTTTTTTTTCAGAAACAAGATCTATTGGACAAGGATTCGTCTTCCAACAAGACAGTGATACCAAGCAAGGAATAAATGTGGTGAACTAAAAGTAGGCAGATGGAACATTCGCAACCATGACTTGGTTTGTGAAAAGTCTCAGTATGAATATCAGTAAGTTTGTATGTGTAAACTTAGAAAATGAGAAGACAACCAAACAGCTTAACTGGATTTTGATACAGGAAGTTTGGAACTATATTTTACAGTCATTGTTTGTTTTTGAATTTCGATCAAAGCTACACGAGGGCTATCTGCGCTAGCCATCCCTAATTTAACAGCGCAAGACTAGAAGGAATGCAGTTAGTTATCACCATCCACTTCTAACTCTTGGGCTACTCTTTTACCAACGAATAGTGTGATTGACCGTAACATAATAACGTCCCCACAACTGAAAGGACTAGCATGTTTGGTGTAACGTGGATTTTACATTCATTCATCGATCAGTTTATGGTATCAGGGAAACAAAATGCCCAGCTTTGTTTAAATCCCATACAAAATACTAGTAATAAATTGGGTTAGTTTCGTTTAGCAACTGTTTGTAACTCCTGTATCACGTGCATGTTTCCATAATTATAATTACTTTTAATACTGTGTTTGTTAGAATGCTGTATTAAACAGTCTTATTACAAGTCCAGAAAAACCGTGTTCTTCCTTCTTAGTTACAGGCTTTACTTAGCCTTTAATTGCTATAATATTAGCTAGGCATACTGAGACTCTATCCCTGTCAATAATATTTGCTAGGCATACTGAGACTCTATCCCTGCCAACAATATGACTGAAAAATTATATGTATGTATGCACACATACACATGCATGCTTTCCCAGCTTCAGCTTCAAACCTTTTTTCATTTAAACACCGTTTTCAGTCACCCAAAAGTAGTCTGAAACCTGTGACCAAATAGAAATATAACATTCACGTAGATGGGAGACCTCTTCCAGAGCTACCATGTTATATAGACCAAAAGACACGATGAAAAATTCTTAGAAGCCAAAAAAAAGTTTTTTTAGGTAACTTCTGTCACTTGTCAGCGTCATTCACCATAAAGTAACCGCCAAATGACGTGTCTTGAGTTACTGGGTTCCATTCAACACTCTGTCTTGGTACTCTCTCCTTCACTTTCACTGTTTCTTCTGGAACCAACCACTCACTCTCTTGTTGTTATACTCTAGCATCCACTTCTTTACTGACAACACACCTTCTGGATTGTATCAATACGGCTTTGAGACTGGTCAGTTGACAACACCCTTTCTATCCGCAGTTTAACTAACACTGTCTCTACCAGTTATTTCTTAGCTGCTGTATATTCTGTCGCTTGTTTAACCAACACTATCTCTACCAATATTTCTCAGGTGATTACTAAATATTGTATCACTTATTCAACCAACAATATTTCAACTAGTTATTTCTCAGCTGCGAGTATTAAGTCCCCAGTTGAATTAATACTATCTCTACCAATTACTTCTCAGTTGCTTACTGTGTATTATATCCTCACTTTAAACCACTTGTCTATAATATATCTACCAGATATTTCGCATCTGCTGACCATGTATTCATCTCCTTCACTGAGATCTCACCAATCTAACTTATACAACAGTAATTTCCCGCCATCTTAGATGACCAATCATTGTTTTAGTTGTCACTCTTTCTTCATTAATATTTTTTTTCTATTTATCTTCGCGCTAATTTTTTTAGCTTTTCAACCAATGAGCGCAAAATAACTTACAGAATCCTTAGAAATAATACATCCACGTGTCTTTTATGGTTATTCTGGTTCCACCTGTTTTGAATCTTTGGATACCACATAATTACTTCTTCTCACACGTGCGTACCATAATGGTACCCTTACCTATTGGTAACATAACTATCTCTCCATAATTACAAACTTTCAATGGAATATCAAACATAGACTACAAGAGTCTATCACACTAATCACTCGAACATAACTCTCACCTGCTGACAGCAATACAAAACACAATAGAAGAAGTTACGACTTTTGTAAACACACTCAGTTAATTTACCCCTTCAAGATTCTGTTGTTGTTGTTGTTTACACAACGCTATAAGTCACACGTATCATGAAGCTAACTTCTGCAAGAAAACCATCTTTAAGATAAATGTTCCAACTAACATGGAGAAAATAAATTGTGATATGTGAAATACAGAACCAACTATAAGATGGAGTCTTGTTTAACTCAATACGCAATTAATGTACATGGTATACCTTCCTTTTCAATACACAATAAATGTACATGGTATACCTTCCTTTTCAATACACAATTAATGTACATGGTATACCTTCCTTTTCAATACACAATTAATGTACATGGTATACCTTCCTTTTCAATACACAATTAATGTACATGGTATACCTTCCTTTTCAATACACAATAAATGTACATGGTATACCTTCCTTTTCAATACACAATTAATGTACATGGTATACCTTCCTTTTCAATACACAATAAATGTACATGTTACATCTTCCTTTTCAATACACAATAAATGTACATGTTACATCTTCCTTTTCAATACACAATAAATGTACATGTTACATCTTCCTTTTCAATACACAATACATGTACATGTTACATCTTCCTTTTCAATGCATAATACTTCTGTCCAATTTTATACAAAACTAATGGTTCCCTGCTAATACAGCGGTAAGGGTCTACAGGATTTACAACACTAAAATCAGGGTTTCATTCCCATCGGTGGACTCAGCAGATAGCCCGATGTGGCTTTGCTATAAGAAAACATACAAACAAAACCAGTGTATATGCATCGTCCTTTCTAGTCCTCTGCAATACTTGTGTGTTTTTCTAATAGCAGAGCCACATCATGCTATCTGCTGTGTCCACTGAGGGCAATCAAACCCCTGATTTTAGTGTTGTAAGTCCGTAGACTTACCGCCATCCCAATTAATTTATATCCTTTATCTTTCCTATTCAATACATAGCACTATGTAATAAAATATTTACTATTTCTTATTCCTGGACAGAAAGTGTTATTTTCAATTGTTTATGCCTAAAGTAAATATAATATACCTATTTTTCTCTTCAAACTTTGCTTTTGTGACGTGAATAATGAAATTTTCTAATTTACCCATTTTCCAGAATATTCCAGGTAGATTCAGTTCTGAGTAGCTGATAGAGAATTTTCTCGAATTTACAAGAACTTTCTAGAATGTTGTAGAACTTACGAGAATTTTCAAGAACCTTTTAGAATTTTCTAGAACTTTCCATAGTAATATATATACAGGGGCTCACCACTTCAGTTTAGTTCTAGCTGCCTAAGTGAACAATAAACCTATCTGATTTTATCAAAGATAGCATCAAGAAGCTGCAAGCATTCTCCAGACGCATTCTGCTATGTATGTGGCCAATTTATCAAGACAGGAGCGAAAGAGTACTTTGTGACAGCATCTGCTAAAATGCGTAAAGCTTACAAGGCATATTTCAGCATGCCTGTCGGGAACCAAGACAAACCCTGGGCACCTCATTTTACTTGCGAGCACTGCAAAAAAAAATCCAAAAACTCTAGAATATAAGATAGACAAATTTTGCTTGCTTGAATAGTAAGATTTTATATCATACAAATTTTAGACCTTTTAAAATTTAAATATCTTTTTTTAATTTCAATAGTATAGAAAAATCACATATAAAATATTTTGCACGAATCTCTTATACATTAACTGTGGATGAAATAAATTTATTCTTTATAATAACAATTTTATTTTGCTCTTTTGCAGGATATTACAGAGGGGAAAAGAGAGCCATGAAGTTAGCTATTCCAAGAATTTGTCATGAACACACTGATCACTCAAGCAATTGCTACTTCTATGTGGTGGACCCTTCCAAACGTCGAGCTAGCAAGAATGCATCTGCTATCAGGTATCCGGATCTTCCATCATCTCAGTGTCACACTGCCCTGAGCTCCCTGTACCCACTCCACCAGAGAGAAAGCAGCCATCCTCAGAGAGAGCAGCAAATCAGAAGAGAAGGTAGGCCTTGAAGAACCGGATCACAGTTTCAGAGGTGTAGCTGGTGAGAGAAACCCTTACTCTCCAAACCAAAGAGACCTCAGTGACTTGATCAGAGATCTTGGTTAAACAAAGTCCAATGGCAAGACAATATCTGGGGGTTGCTACGTGAAAGTGATTTACATTACAGTCGCAAATCTCGAAAAACTACTCCCATCTAAACATTTTTGTTCGTTTTTGTATAATTCTAGTATAAATACATGTAAGTCTTGATTCATATGTTGTTTTATTCAGACCATGTGTGAATGAAATGTGCAAATGTGCCCGTTTTTACATAGAAAATAGGTTAATTTCTAAATTTCATTTTCCAGGTTACAAAAATAAAATTTGAAGGAATAATGGCCATTTTCTGTACTTTTACAACATAAGCAATTAAAATATAACACATACTATCCAGGAACAAAATTTGTGTTACATAGTGTAATTAGTGTGTATGTTCCATTCTTGCTGTTCAATACACAATTAAAGTGTAAGCTTTATCCTTCCTGTCCAATACACAATTAAAGATTTATCCTTCCTATCCAATACACAATTA